>NC_041349.1:5126611-5426611 GCF_004354835.1 Perca flavescens
AATTTAAAGGCTGTCTGATTTAAAGGCTTATTCTGTACAGAACACATGTTGTGCTGATAGTGATGTTTAGAAGTCAGAGAGACTAAATCTGTTCAGATTACAGATCATCTACAGTCTGTTGTTAATTAAAATCAGCAACAGATGCATGTAGAGCATTTTCGATCATAATAAAAACAGCTGGAGGAGCTGATTTTATGGTCTGATAACATTTTATTAAATCAGAATCAGACCACAGTGTTTCTGTCACTTGTTGTTCAGCCTGAAGGCTGCTGGAATCAACTGGAAACTGTCTGACTTGAGAGCGGACTTTTGTCGGTTGCTCTCGTCCACTTCCATGGGCGAGGCTCACGTTCGTCTTCCGCCCAGCTGGTAAAGGCGTTACCCTACAACATGGGGCCAAAGCACACAGTTTTTGGATATTTTGTGGAATTATGCTTCTTTTAGTTGTATATCATTGTCGTGACACATGTTACTACTTGCTCCTAACTATTTCTGTGCACATTTCCATCTGTGGCAATCCTAAACCTAATTCGCTTGTAAAAAAAAGATAAAAATGCCTCAGGGAACTACAAATTTCAAGCGCCATTGTTTAGCACCATTGGAATTAATGGTACACGTCATGGGAAATGTAGTCAAAATACAAAAACAGTTATATTTTTAAAATTACATAATAGTTTTATATATAAAATGAGAAACATGATTACATTACTAACATTAATCACCTGCTTTGATATGAAGTCAAAAGCTTGCAATGTTGTCATTATTTTTAAATACATGTTATTTTACCCATGTGTGCAAATGAGGTGGAACAATGACAGAAACATAATTTATAACCCATATCTTAAGTAATTACCATACCAATTTTCAGACAGATATGATTAGTGGTTCTGGAATTAAAGACATTCAAAAAGTGAAATTTTTACACCTTTGGGGGGGCGCTACTGAGATAACTGGTGGTCTGGGGGCAGTAAAAATTACTCACATGCTCTCTTGCATCAGACTGAACAATATATGGTAGTTTATTTTATCCTCTGAATATTTTCATTTTTTTTCTCAAACTGACATATATGACCTGATCCGTAGTACAATTTGATGAGCTTGACATGAAGAATTATCATGACCAGATAATGTGAACAAATATTTGCATTTTCTTGCAAAAAGTTCACATGGAGTACAACCTTAAAAGCAAAACTGTCATAGCAATTAAATATCTGTTCAAGATCATGGGCCAAGCCCTCTAGAAACTGTAAGCATAATCAAACCGTAAACCAAGAATGTAAATGGTAGTTCAACAAAAAGCAAAAACTCTCCAAAAATTGCAAATGTGGCTTAATTCTAGTCACTATACGGTTTACAATAGGATACACCAACTAATTTTTCATAATTGACTCTTGCATCAACTCACCTGTTACAGATGGTCTCTGAAAGTTTTTGGATATTTTGTGGAATTATGCTTCTTTTAGTTGTATATCATTGTCGTGACACATTTAACTACTTGCTCTAACTATTTCCGTGCACAATTTCCATCTGTGGCACTGTTTTCAATCCTAAACCTAATTTGTTAAAAAATGCCTCAGGGAACTACAAATTTCAAGCGCCATTGTTGTAAGCACCATTGGAATTAATGGTGCGCTGCGTCATGGGAAATGTAGTCAAAATACAAAAACAGCTATATTTTTAAAATTACATAATAGTTTTATATATAAAATGAAAACATGATTAAATTACTAACATTAATCACCTGCTTTGATATGAAGTCAAAAAGCTTGCAATGTTGTCATTATTTTTAAATACATGTTATTTACCCATGTGTGCAAATGAGGTGGAACAATGACAGAAACATAATTTATAACCCATATCTTAAGTAATTACCATACCAATTTTCAGACAGATATGATTAGTGGTTCTGGAATTAAAGACATTCAAAAAGTGAAATTTTTACACCTTTGGGGGGCTACTGAGATAACTGGTGGTGTGGGGGCAGTAAAATTACTCACATGCTCTCTTGCATCAGACTGAACAATATATGGTAGTTTATTTTATCCTCTGAATATTTTAATTTTTTCCTCAAACTGACATATATGACCTGATCCGTAGTACAATTTGATGAGCTTGAGAATGAAGAATTATCATGACCAGATAATGTGAACAAATATTTGCATTTTCTTGCAAAAAAAGTTCACATGGAGTACAACCTTAAAAAAGCAAAACTGTCATAGCAATTAAATATCTGTTCAAAGATCATGGGCCAAGCCCTCTAGAAACTGTAAGCATAATCAAACCGTAAACCAAGAATGTAAATGGTAGTTCAACAAAAGCAAAAACTCTCCAAAAATTGCAAATGTAGCTTAATTCTAGTCACTATCTGGTTTACAATAGGATACACCAACTAATTTTCATAATTGACTCTTGCATCAACTCACCTGTTACAGATGGTCTCTGAAAGTTTTTGGATATTTTGTGGAATTATGCTTCTTTAGTTGTATATCATTGTCGTGACACATGTAACTACTT
Organism: Perca flavescens; assembly: GCF_004354835.1. Classification (NCBI taxonomy): domain Eukaryota; kingdom Metazoa; phylum Chordata; class Actinopteri; order Perciformes; family Percidae; genus Perca; species Perca flavescens. Next base: position 5,129,126 of record NC_041349.1, read on the forward strand.
GCTCTAACTATTTCTGTGCACAATTTCCATCTGTGGCACTGTTTTCAATCCTAAACCTAATTTGTTAAAAAAAATGCCTCAGGGAACTACAAATTTCAGCGCCATTGTTGTAAGCACCATTGAAATTAATGGTACACGTCATGGGAAATGTGGTCAAAATACAAAAACAGCTATATTTTAAAATTACATTATAGTTTTGTATATTATTGTATACATTTTGAGCATGTGAATATTATCATTAACATGTGATTTATGATCCATGTCAAGCAATGCATGGTAAATTTATGACACATTTCCTGTTTATGTGGCAAGTTTTTTTAAAGTTTCATGTAAATATCGCTATTTAAGAACATTAAAACAACATTCTTAGCAATTTCAAATCAACATCTTGACATCTTTTATACCAACTTTGACATTATATTGCTTTTTCAGCACATTGCAACAAATCCAATAATGTTTTTGCAATTTCATATCAACAACTTGACATTATGTATATCAACAACTGACATGAATAGGATGAATCAAGAATAAGATCAATCATCTAGGACAAATTGATCAGGATGTGTCACAACACACAAAATCCCAATTGCCGCACTTTCTGTTGGGCATGGCTAATGCTGTGTACATGTACATGTTAATCTTCAGGAGTTACAGGCACATACCAAATTTTGTGAGTGTAGAGAGAGTCAGTGCAGAGTCAGTGTAAAAAGTGTTTTTTATTCAAAACATGGAAATAGCTCACAACAGGAGGGTGGAGGATGGGACCTGGAGGTTGTGCCAAACAAATAAAATCAATATAACAAAACGGGCCTAGCTCATCACTAGCGTTAGCGCTTCAAACAAAACAAACCTAATACCTAGCCGGCTCTCTACAAAAAGATAAAGAGAACATTACACAGGCGGCAACAACCACTAAACCTGGTGTATCTATACAAAGATCAAGTACATGCAAGATGTACAGGGTACTCCAACTTACCTAAGGTCCTCAACCTCCACCTCACAACACTCCACAGTTTAATAACCAAACAGCCACAGCAAAGGACAAGAAGACTGGCAACCAGCCAGCAGAGCAGAGCAAGAGCTAGCTCCCACTTCTCAGGAGTCCTTTTATTGACTGCCACCTCAAATACTCCAAACACAGGTGGAAAGCAATCATCTCAATCCTGGAGAAAAAAGAGTGAGCAAGAGAAAGAACAAGAGGAAACACATCCAGACAGGAGCTTTGAAAGGCATGTAACAGGGCAGAGTGCACAAAAAGGCATTTTAAATGTCCTCAATTAAATCCTCGTCGGACGACTCCATCTCTAGTTCATCAGAGGACTCCATCTCCAGTTCGTTGGACGTTTCACTGTCCTGCTGCAGCAGCTGCTGCAATACAGTTGTGCCTCCCTGGAAAGCAGGACTGTATGACATTTTGGCCGTGGCAATGTTGTCCTGCAGCTCTTGAAGACGCCTCTTCAAGATGCTGAGAAGACTTGGTTCTCTGCCTGAAAAGACAAGATATGACTGTCAGGACTATTCATCACGTACAAAGTATTGACCTAACATAGCTAAAGTATTTTGAAAGCTCTCAATGTGCTGGTTTCATTTATATGCTGTGACATTTGGAGATACACAATTAGTAGGAATTCCAGTAGTGAACATTTACTTACATTGAACCTCCACCATTGCTGTTAGCTTGTGGTGCTGCATTTTGAGTGAGGTAATGTGCCTGTGCATCTCATCCACAATGATGTTGACCTCTTCCTGAAAGCGGTGGACTAGCATGGCTATGTCAAAGACATTTTTTTTTGGAGAGATCACCATTGTCTGTAGTTCATGGAATAAAACATGGTGTCAAATTAATGTATTTAGTGTGTTTTAATGTATTGTTTAATGACAATGGTAGTATGTTACCATAATATCACGTTTCATATTTCAAACAGTACCGTTGCTCATGAACATGCAAGTTTGCAACCACTTTCTCTGGTTAAGACATTGTTTTACTAAACATTGTTTACATACTGTCACACAAGCACATATTCATTTCAGTGTTTGCTCCATGATATTACAACTTTCTTACTTCATACATGTAAGTGGATCATGTAATTAAGGAATTTCAGTCCTTCTCAGCACTGTTCTTAATTTTACACTACACAACACAGTAGCGATAGTCATAAAAGTATGATTTGCTATTGCTTCATTGAAAATGTAATCAACATAAACTTCTATTTATAGTTAAATCCAGAGGTTATTAACATACTTGGTAAAGGCTTTCCCAGGGCCAGACAAAATTGTCAGTTATAAGCAACTCGTCAAGAGGTGGTAACTGTATTTTCAGTGCTTAATCCAGCTGATCCATGGCATTCTGTAAATGCTTTTCTCTTGAACAATTTTTTACGGATGGCATGTCTCCTTTTTGTTGGTGTCTAAGAGGAAAAAAAATTAGAATATGCAGTGATGTTTTGTCAGTGTATTTCTGGATTTTATCTGATAAAATTACTCCAGGACTGTAATCAAACGTAAAAACAGAGTTTAGTGCAAGTGAGTAACAGCAGAAGTTGTGGACACTAGGTGATAGAAGCCTTCAAACATGGCATCTCTGTTAAGCAGCAAATGATGGCCATGAAGCTCAACATCACATTTTTGCAGATTTGAGTTTCATGTTTTGCTTGAATACACTGAATGTGGACAATCTAGAGCACCTCAAATCACATGATGAAAAGATGTCCTGAAGCGTTAAAAATATTAAGGTGTTAAAAGTCAAACCAGTCTGTCTGTAGAGATTTTGCTTTCGTTGGCGAATGCTGAGGTACAACCCTCGATTTTCCTTCCACCGACTCTTCCTCCAAGACAGTGGTAGCTGGGAAATTTTTGTTTAAATGATGACATGTTACATAAAAATACATAAAATTAAAAAGTTTCTGTTTATGTTTTAAAACCTTAAGTACTACCATATGGCCAGTGCTGGACATCAACAATCCATTGCTGGAGTTTGATGTCGTCCACACCGAGCTCTGCACACAGCAAGTCCAGCTTCTTTTTTCCTGGTCCAGTCTACTCAAGCGTCTTCAAAAGCAACAAAAAGCGTAGAGAGAATATCCACAATCTGGGTTCCCACTTAATATGTTTTGTATGTCATGGGGAATTAGTCCACTGCTTTTCAGGAATGTGTGGCAATGTCACAGGGTGGAAAATATACCTTCACGTATCTTTGGACTAATGTCCTTTGCAAGTTTGCCATTTTCCTTTGGTTCCAGGATATTGTCAACATAGTAATCATGTCTCATCGTGCTGTGTAGAAAAGCAATTGCTAGTTTGTTTAATCATGGCAGAAATAAATGCCCCCATGCAAACACACAGGATTGTTATTTTTTTTTGCCTCCTTTCGACATGTACTTAGTTGACATGGCAGCCCTGGACAAGAAGCTGTTGACCTAAATCGTAAACAGTTAGTAAACAGTTAGTGATAGTGTGATGATGAAGGTTGAAAGATTAATGCAGTCAGCCCAATATTTAAAAGTTTTACCTGTTCCACCTCCTCTCCTATTGTGTTACCTGCCCCTTCTTGGGTCCGCCCTCCCCATTTCAACTGCAATTCACAAATATGCTCAACTTTCACACACGCAATTACAAGACAATTATAACCAGTCATACCCAAGCACAAATGGAAGTAGAAATTCATGCACAAAATTACACGCTAACCTCACACGTCCATGTATGGGCTTTGGCATGCATCACTGAGAGGAGTGGACGCATAGTCTGCAGGGTCTATGATGTGAAAAAACAGACATGCCTGAAATGCATTACAATGAATGTGCTAAAGTAAGTTGTGTCTTGCAGTCACAACAGTTAGAAGAATACTTTTGAGATGCAAAACAATCAACAACTCATGGCATGATGTCACCTTCAGAGTTGGAGGAAATGGATTTGTTTAAATTAAATTTTTTTTTTTACATCATTCTAACCTGCAGCTCCGGACACTGGGTGGCAACTTTCTCAAGGTAGGGGAAGTATCTGCAGGCCACATCCATGCAGAAAAAGGCTGGACTTAGGGTAGACAGCTCTTTTTGAAGGTACATAGGATAGGCAAAAATCTCTCCTCTGAACATATTTAATGCCTTGAGAAGGACTCCATGCCTGCACACCGCTATCTCAATCCCTCCTCGTCAATTTTTTGGCGCAGATGCCCTACAGGTCTCTTTAGCCGCTATCCACTGACTGGAGCCACACATACCTTTACCTGATGCCTATTAATATAAAATAATGAATGATAATTGATGATACGGGTTTACAGATCAGATCAGATTAGATAAAAGAATATGTGAATAAAATGATAATACAGATATGTTGATTTGAGGATGGCAGAGCAATGGAACTTTCCATGATATTATAATTTTCTGAGATGCACCTGTATATGACTTTAGTGTAGCTAATGTTAAACTTACATGCTTTGTAGCATTTTGAACGTAATGCACAAAATTTGCCACATCGTCGTCGTTTGCAAACAATGCACCATCAAATAGCCCTTCTGTGGATCTTTAGATATGATGTATGTCAATAAAAGTCCTTAAAATGCAGCACAAACTATACATGAATATCTTCAGTTAATGCTTCAAAGACATATGTAATACCCTGTGGCACTTCTGAATCTATAATGCTTGCGGTTTGCCATCCACAGAAACCGCATGCATTTGTAACACCTAAACAAGGCAGGTAAAAGGACTAATGCCCATGGCTCTCTCCACCTCAAATTTGGCATGGGACCACTCTATGTATGCCCGCTGGAAGGCATCCCCACATATGTTGCTTGGCTAGATGGCAATGACAAAACAAACATTGTGCATTTCATGATACATGCCGAACTTCACTGAACTTCTTTGTATTTTTGTAAAAAAAAAAAAATATATATATATATATGCGAGTAAATATATATATTTACTCTCCCACAGGCTCTGCTCCTCTCCTCCAACATTCCAATGAATGCCTGGCGTGAGAGCCCCGTGCAAGCAGCTTCAGATGTTCGAAAGACTGGAAAAGGTCAACCTGGTACACAGTGTGGTAGTTTACTGTTGCAGGCCAGTAACCACACTTGACCAGGTCGTCCAGTCCACCCGTCCAGGTTTTTGGCATGCACCACCGTCAGGCATGGAATGGAAAGACTATATCGTCCTGAAAATAATAATGAAGAAAATATAAGTGAATACAATATGAATATGATGGTCTGATGTTTATTTTAATAACAACATATTTATCTCACCATTCAATCCAACCAGGATAGCTCCTTTAGCTGGTTTAATGGTAACCAAGCTTGGAGAGCAGCCACATATCTTCGGTAGGCTGACTGGTACAAATCGAACTAACCAAGAAAAAAATTAATGTAAAAGATTATATTATGATCTGGGAGTACAAACTTCCGCTTCAGCTCATTTGTCACAATGAAATTAAATAAATTGTGAAAGATATATGACTACCTGCTTCCTTGAAGATAAATGACTGATCAACTTCAGCCACGATAGTGTTTGGGGACACTGGTTGATAAAATCCCTCAAACAAAGCCTCTCTGTCATGCAGCACATGATGGGCATGGACCTCAACATCACAGTGTGCACAGAGGAATTGCTTCGCAGACACGCTTTACAGCGGATCACTGCTGGCTTGATTTTACAGCTGTCGCAGAATAGGTTCACCGACAAGCTCAGAGGACATCATAGCTCTAACCAAAGACTCTCTGATTGAGCTCCATCTCTCTGAGCTTGCAGCTTGCCTCTCACCCCAGCTGATTGCCCTTGAAGGATCTTTTTCAGGAAATCTTCCTCATTGTATGCCTGCATATCAGTGTCTTATCACAAAGAACATATATCCCATTAAAAGACAGATCCATTAAAATGCAAAGAAACAATATAAGAACACAAACCAAACAACCCCAAAATATCGCCAAAGGAAGAGCATACTGTACCTATGACTTCAAAAGCCACTGTTGCATGTTCAGCAATGGGTATGGTGGCTGTAATAAAAGATATGCTCTCACACAATTGGCAATAACTTACAGCATTACAAAAAAAAAAAAACAAAAAGTGACTCATAGTTAATAGTTATTATTAGAAGTTTAGTTTCTTGTCTACTGTCCTCACAGGGATATTCAGATTCACAATACTTACCTTTTTGGAAGGAATTTGAGACCTTGGGGTTGACCTGGTCTTTTAAAAATCCTGTCCCCACCACTGTCCCTTGTCTGCCATTCCACTGGCACAGCAGATGGAGAGGATGTCCCCTCTTTTTCTTGTTTTCTCTAAAGACAATAACTTGCCGTTAACAACTTTACTTAGAAATACAAACTTAAACAAAGTACAAAGAAATCCATACAAAAGTCCTTACAGGCAAGTCCCCCCTCAAGGGCCACCTAGTCAGTTATTGGGCAGTTATTTTCCTATTCAAGTGAATGGGGAGTTTTACAGGAAGGGACGGGATATGTGTGAATTACTGCCATATTGGTGTTACAAACTAACCCCATGCATTTCTATGGAGGATTCTTTAAGTGCTGTGTCTCCTCATTACAAAGTCTCTGTCCATACTCACAGCAGCTGCCTCAAACTCTTCTATTAGCCGCTGGCCAGCCTTAATTGCCTCCTCAAAGTCCACGACTTCTGACATTTCTGCAAGATTTTCAAGTTTCAAATGCAAAAATAGTAAGTGTTACAGTGGATGATGGATAAACAGAGCAGAGAGGAAGTGTAAAGGGTCAAGCACTACAAACCATCCTCAGGAAGGAAGAGGCCAAAATACCTGACATGGAAGTAGGATATTTCAAGAGAAAACAAAATACATGATTTGTACTTGTTTGCTCTTAAGTGGGTATAGTAAAGTATCATCAAACTACACTCTGTTACCATGCAGAAAAATGATAACGACCAGGACAATGTCGGCCCCCATGAGGTCTCCTTCCAATAAATCTAGCTGTTTAACTATTTTTCCAATATTAATGCATACAATACATATATTAATGCATGTATATATATAATAATAATAATAATAGGTCTAATTCCAACAAATCTTTAACCACATCTGCTTAATATGAGTTTAACACCCTGGTGTAGGTTGTTTTCCTTAATGGTATATTAATGCATACAATACATAATTCATGCATATAATACAGGACTATGTGTAATGCATATAGTCTGTATCGCTGTACAGAGGGTACCAAGCCTCATTTACATATCAGTTTGGTACTTTACTAAGCTACACAATATTACAATCTGAAATTGGAGGCAGAAATAGTTCTGCTTCCAATTTCATCATTCTCAAACTGTTTTTGATATTGTAATGATCACATGGAGTCAGGAGAAATCTTTGGCGTCAATGTCGTTTATTAACATATACAGGACGTCAGGACTTATTTGAACACAAAACTGAGGTAAAACTTAAGGCAAAGATGACACAGACAGTGTGTGTGGAGGGTTGTGCGATGTGGTGGGGGGTGCACCTGTGTGTGTATGTGTGGGGTGAGTGTGTGTGTGTGTGTGTGTGTGTGTGTGTGTGTGTGTGTGTACCTGTGTGAGGGAGTTTGGGACATACAATACAGTTTAGAAAATACATTTAAAAGGTCTGGGGGTGCATAGTAACAGCAGCATGTAGAGCCCATGCAGAGATTTGATTACTTGTTCAGAGAGAGTTCAGCATTTCAGTTCAGTTTATGTGGGAGTTGACAGCGTGTTGATGAGCCTGATGTGTGAGGGAAAAGGCTCTCACACAGCCTAGATGTTTTGGGTTTTGATTCAGCAATTCCGTCTAACAGATGGCAATGGTTCTTCACAATGGTTGAAGCTGATGTAGCATGTCACTGCTCTTCAATGGCCTACGCAGTCTGGCTGTTAGAGGACACCCTTTGTTTTGATTGTGGCCCAGTCCCACTGGCATGGCTGTGGTTTGCAGGGGTGGTAGCTGAAATGTCTCTCACCACAACCACCTAGAGGACTTTGGTCTTGTTTGGGGTCTTGGCTTTCTTGGATGGAGGCATGAGCAGTCTTCTGGACTCATTTTGTCTATAATTTCCATGCCCAGGTGCAGTTGCTGTCTGGCACACATGCACAGTATGCACTTTACCAATAAATTGTAGTCAGTCATCTTGAATACCAGTCAGCCAAAACTGGACCGTTGAGAAGCATTTACATGCCCCTTCAGCTCAGCTTAGCTCAGCTGATCAAATGACAACGTGTGTTGCCCAGGTTTGCGGTCTTGCCTTCGAATGCCGGGGAATATAGTAATACATTCGAGGAATATGATGGAGCAGCACTCAGCATGGTTCTCCATCTAGGATGTAGATACGGATCCAGCCGTCAAAGTTGTAGATGTTCAGGGGTAAGAGAGGTGATAACTGCTGAAGATGACAGTCCTCTTGCTTTGTTACCCTCTCTTAAGTTACATATAAGTTGAGGTTGATGGGCTGCCAGGGCTGGACAGTTTTGTGTTAGATGTACACTTCTCCACACCAGTAGCCACCTTCTGCTCGCTTTCAGCTCATCTGGACTCTCGCCAGTGGTGCAGCTGGGAACTTGTGGCAGCTTCGTGGTGGCTTTGGTTTAACCTCACATGAAACTAGCACAAAAAGACATAAACACTCACTTTTCAGCTGCACACAGTACAGTATGGTCACCCATACCAATTTACTTATAATATTAATTTACTTATTATTCACATGCACAACATTTATTATATATCATAAGCTACATCTTATACAGATCTCCACCTTCTCTTCCTCTCTTTACACACACACACACAAAGAGGGTGCAGCTTCTCTGTCAGAACGCCTGGCTGTCAGTAGCCAATACTGCATGATGAACTATAGGCCATAACTTTAGGCACAGCTTTCACTTTATTTAGTGAAGCTATGTGAAGCTATGTTAAAAGTTGTGCTTCATAAATTAATTTGACTTACTTTACCTACTATGGGCTAAAGCATTGCGTATAAAATCTGGACTGTCAGTGAAAGCTTTTAAATACGCCCTTAAGACACAGTTTTACAACTGTTATGGCAAAGTTTACTCAAGATCACAGTGATAGGAAACAACGCATGATATGATGTGCATAATTGTACTGTGTGTGTGCGTGCATGTGTACACGTAGACTAGCATGCCTGCAGCAACCAACTCTCGTTATGCTAACTTTTGCTGAAGTGGGTGCTTTAATTTACCCATTTTCACAACATTGAATGATCGCCCGCTCGGTTGAATCGGGTTCGGGTTCAAGACAAATTGTTTTTTTTTTTGCCGGTCAGGCATTGCAGATTCATTCTCATAACGGGTCTGCGCGGTGCCGGTCGGTAAAAAAACAAGATGGTCTTAGTAAAACCACTGTACATTGCACATTACACAATTTCCATTAACTATTTTAGGTCAAGCCAAACATGTTGTAAATATGATTTCTAACTATTCCTGTCTTACCTGGTAGATCCCATTAAAAGAGAACGGTTTATAGATCGCACAATCTCTGGCAGTAGACTACAGTGAAGTCATGCAGTGAAGTATGCTGATCTACAGTAGGCTATTTCTCGCGATACGAGAACTAACTGTTTTGCCGCAAAAAAGCTTTAAATAAATGTAACAACCTTACATTTTCTCGCCATGCTATTTTGTAAGACTGTTACATTTTTAGTAGGAGACTGGGTTGAAATAACTCGACCTACTTAGTATGTTTTGCCTTGTTGCAGTCTGTCTCTAAATAATCAAGAGGCTCTCTTAGAGTAACGTTACAACCCAGACCGTCCTGCAGGTTGTCCTTAAAGGGTCCAGAACTTGTTTAGAGTATCATTAGAACCCAGACTGTCCTGCAGGTTGTCCTTAAAGGGTCCAGAACTCGTTTAGAGTTTAGACTATTTGTTTTTTGTTCGGGAAACTTGTATGAAAAACCCGGTGCGACCCTGCAGTCAAAAATCTCTAAAATAGTTAACTATTTTTTGTTTTGTTTTACTCTGCAGTCCGCCGCTTTAATCAAGAAACATGCTATCAGTTTCGTAGATTAATTCTTTAGGCCTTGCCTACTGTTCTGCCAGTTCTCTTACTGGTCTTGTCCGTCAATCAATTGTCTTATCACCATATGAGAATTCAATCATAAATATGTCCGACGTTGTCCGTGTCTGCCAAAAGATGTCATTCATAACCTCAGTTATCTTTGTCCTATCTAATGACCCAAAAAAAATACCCAGTTACTCACTTCCCAAAAGTCAGAATTAGTTTCATTTATTCTCTTTAGTTAAGAGAATGATTTCGCCAATTATTCATTACTTAATTCGTTTAGCAACGGTTGCTTGTTTATAATGTTTTGAACAAACCTTGAATTCACAATCCAATTGTAATTAATCAATTTTATCTTACCGTGCTGCTTGAAATCTCTTCCTGTTCGTTTTTGACGGAGTGGAAAACAGTCAAGAGCGCTCCGTGGTCCTAACCCTCTTCTCTCTGAAAAACCTTTTAAAGGTTAGAGGTATGAGGCAGGTGATTTTTGATCCCCGGATAGCCAGTCATCAGCGACCCAACGGAACTCTTTTCTCTGTTAACTCAACCGTCCTGCCGATCAACGCCAAATTGTGATGGAAGTTTTAATTCGAAGCAGCAGCGTTTAGAAATATCAATGATCAAATGAAAACGAATAACGACTGTTAGAGAATTAAACCAAAGTTTGGTCTTTGAGTATTTATTTACATTTGCAAATGGAGAAAACACAGTTTCAAAGGTACACGCAGCACAACTGAAAATGTCTTTCTAACCTAAAATCTAAACATCCAAACATCATATAGTGAAAACCTCTCTTTAGCCACCCCTCTCACTTTATCTTTTAGCATGGCCATAGTTCAAAAGAGGACATCATTAAAAGTCAAACTATCCTCACCTTCCCCTTTGCTCCTGTTCTTTTCATTAGCCTAAACAATAGTTAATCTCAGGAGGTAGAAGCCTACGTAGTTCTCACTGTTGTAAACAGTCATCGGCCTTCTCCACTTCTATCTAAGCAAAACTTAAACAAATGAGAAGGTTCAGGCTAGTAGAACTAAATAACTCTACTGGGCTATAGTTCACGGTTGCAGCTGTCCCTCTCTAGTCTTTAAGAGTCTACGAAGAAGGAACAGCTTTCTATGGAGGTTTTAAACAATCTTTAAGCAAATGGTTAAAATCATTAATCAATAATGGTTAAAACAAAATTTGCCACCACAGGACATAGAAAATAAAGACACTGAAGAACTTGGACTCTGAAATCTAGAAACTATAAAGAGAATTAAGTGATAAAATCAATGCACACTGTAAACATAACTGTAACAGTGTATTCATCAGTTATTTCCCCCCAGCAAAATATAAGGTCAAAAACCATTGAGGTGTCCTCTCCCTGTTGTTACATTAGCCTTCACTATATACTGTAGTTACTGGTCCAGTGAGCTAAGTCTATAGCTAAGATCCTGTTCACAGAAATACAGTCGCGGGTGGAAATGACATATTTTATCAGATGTGCCTTTTGTTTAGACGGCGACAGTGTTTTGGGGGCTTAAAAACGCTAAAAAGTGAAACCACCCTCCAGAGAGGAAATCTTAAAAACACTCCAGCTGTCTAAAGGGTAAAAACGCACTGTGTGTGTGTGCCGCATGTGTTTGTGTGTGTGTGTGAGTGTGTGTGTGTGTGTGCCGCATGTGTTTGTGTGTGTGTGTGTGCGCCGCATGTGTGTTTGCGCCGTGTGTGTGTGTGTGTGTGTGTGCGCGTGCCGCGTGTGTGTGCGCCGTGTGTGTATGTGTGTGTGTGTGTGTGTGTGTGTGCGCGCCGTGTGTGCGTGCGTGTGTGCCGTGTATGTGTGTGTCGTGTGTGTGTGTGTGGAATTCTTTACTATGTGTGTATGTTTCATTACTGGCTGAGATGCTAACAATGAACCACAGGGACATTAAAGAGAGACATTACCTCTGTTCAAATGTTGAACCTCCATTAGTTTGAGTTGTTCCTCACAGCAGCTGATTCAAATTCAAAATTTCCAGACATGGTGAAATGTCCCATTTGAAACAGATTTATGCTGATATATTTATATAGAGTTAGATTGGGACACATCGGTCCGACTCCTATCTATAAAATAATCTGCCAACATGTTTCCACGTCTCTGATTGGCTGTGTGAATGTTGTCATTTTCACATCCCAGTCTTGTAAAGAGTTGACCTTGTGGTAATAAAGTCCTGTGGTATCTCTGCAGTTGTGACAGATCAGTGAACGTCTCCATCAGGTGAGACTCTACAGAGACCTTCTGCAGGGACACACCTGGAGACAACTGTTGAAACAACATGACTTCTTATTATTAATAGTATTTTTTTATGGTTTTCAGACCTGATTGAGGTAACAGTGCACCCTGGAGATGATGTCATTCTGCCATGTCAGGCTGCTGATTCCTCCATCAGTTTTGTAGAGTGGACCAGACCTGACCTGGAGCCAGATATCGTCCTCTTAAACATCAATGGACACTTGGAATCAACCAAGCAGCATCCATCCTTTAAGGACAGGGTGGAGCTGGTGGACAGAAATCTGAAGGACGGAGACGTGTCTTTAATTCTGAAGAATGTGAGCAGCAGCGACAGAGGAACATATGAGTGTCTAGTTATAACCGCTGGTTCAAGACGTACAAAGAGAGACACGGACTCTATCCCATTCAGAACCATCAGAATCATCTGTCTGCAGGTTCCAGGTGAGTGAGTCTCTCTCAGTGAGTGTTTCTGAGTATCAGGTTGTAGCTGCAGTTTCTAACATCAGAGAGGATGAAGACTGCTCCTCTATCACACATTTACTGACTCATATGTTTTATTATCTTCAGGTTCTAAGGATGGATAAATAAGTTATCTAACTTGGCCTGTAGGCTGATGAAGATGCTTTTATAAATATCAGATATGACAATAGATATGTATTGCCATTAGCACAGGTACAGAGCTGTACAGGTGCTTCGGAATTCTTGTGCGTTGTATCAGAAATACAATAGAAACATATACAATATACAATGAAAATATAAACCTACATGAATAGATATGAATAAAGTCTTACTACAGCAATCACTTATATCCTGCACCAATTAGACTTCATACTCTGTTGTCTTTATTTAAATTTTATAAAAAACTCCCTTACCTTAAATTCTAAATATTCCCATCTACTGATACTCATCATTCCTTATGTTCTGTATTCAATTTCTAATAATTTAAACATACCCATCATCTCTTAGAACAGCTGCAGTAAACCTTCAATAATCTTATTTTATATTTAGTCCTAGTTTCATTTAAGAAAGGCAGATTAGGACAGGACATCCCTTCACTTTGATAGAAAACCAAAACACACAGTTCATAACAGTGTCAACCGTTTAAGTTAGAATGTTTATTTTTTCACGGTTTGTCTCCTAATACATATGATAACTGATTTGGACAGGTGATTAGCTTAGCATTTATTACTGTGTGTGTGATACTAATACATATCTGTGAGATTCAATTATTTATTTATTTGTGTTTATGATCCCACAACCTTTTTTACCATTCAAGTGACCTTTTAGAAAATATAACCAGACGGACTATGAGTTGTCAAAAATACCTGAGGGTGCAGAGGGCTAAGTCAGGAAAGTGTTTTATTCACACATTTTTCACAGTGAGGAAAACACATTGTATTAAAGGGTGATCGTCACTAGGGATGGGTGGATCGATACTTGCAAGCTACTCATTTGGTATCAATCTCTTTAAAAAATATGATAATAAAATCACATTATACAAAACATGGGAAGCTGCATCACTTCCAAATGTTTTCAAAGATTTTGTATAAAGTTTGTGCCAAAAACAGCCCTGAGGCTGGCCCTTGGCACGACTGTGGAACTATGTGAAGGAACAGGGACGTCGTTAGGCCTATTTTAGGGGTGCTGAAGCTACCCTAAATGTTCCTAAACACCCTAAATAATAATAAGAACAATAATGTTTTTTTTTGTTTTTTTACAGTGCACGCTGTATCACTAAGTACGGTGAATCAATCTTCCTTCACCATTAATCTGTGTGTGTTGGTGTGTGTCTGTTTTAATTCTATTTTTGTTGCGGGGTGAGGGACGGTGAGGACCCAAATGCAGAGAGAGGCAGGCATGCAGGAGATGGTGGAACTCAGGGATTTACTTATAACAAAAAGCGGCAGCACTGGAAAACGTACAAACATAAACTGACGGGCAAAACACAGGCAGGGGTAAAATGACGCAGGAACAGACACAAGGCACAGGACAGAAACACAAGGGCGTGGCCACAAACTAAACCGGCACGGAAACAAAACGAACTGACACACGACAAGGGGAACACAGAGGCTAAATACATGAGGTGATGGGTAAATCAGAAACCGGTGAGACAACAGGTGAAGCACATCAGGGCGGGGCAGGACAATAACAAGGAAGGGAAAACACAGGAAGTAAAGTGGACAAAATAAGACAGAAAACCAACTATCAGAATACAACAGGAAGCAGAACATAAACAGGTAAACATGAAACCGACTAAACACAGAAACTTGACACGACACTAAACACAAGGGAGAACAGAGAACACAGGAAGTACCAAAACACACACAAGGGAGAATAACAACAAAAACAGGAAACATACAGAAAACTACTAAGAAGCAACAGAAATGGCACAAAACACAAGGCAAAACACAGAAACCATAACAGAATGCAAGGCATAAACGCAGAAACCACAACAATTTTACAACTGTCAGCTGGTCGAAATGGCTGTTAGAGGCTACGGGCACGGTAACGGTATGTGGACGAGCGAGGTAGAGATTTGGCTACTGAAGAGAGCCAAGCGGCATTAAAACAAAGTAGAGAATCAAAGATTCGGAAGTTAGACAGAAATACAAAGAGTCATGCTATCAAGATGATGCACCGTCTCGTTGCATTGGTGTGAACCACTGACTGTGTGAACTGGCAGCTTTCAGAGCTTTGCAGACCGGAGAGTTGCAAGTAACTGGAGGATTCATCTCGTCGCTACTCTTTGGCCAGAACTTACACACACACACACACACACACACACACACACACACACACACACACACACACACACACACACACACACACACACACACACACACACACACACACACACACACACACACACACACACACACACACACACACACACACACACACACACACACACACACACACACACACACACACACACAGAGAGAAGAATGGTGAAGGAAGATTGATTACTCATAGTGAGTGATACAGTGAAATTGTAAGTTGTTTTTAATGACCTGCTTACCTTCAGCTACGTTTTCTTGAGGTAAAGGAAAGGGGATATTTTGGTTTACTATGGAAAACTATAGTCTAGCTAGAGTGAATGAGCAAAATACAATAAATAGTTAACCGAGCAACCTATCCACAGCTCTTAATTTATTGCCTCTACAGTATTCTAAAACAATATCAGTCTCCATAGAATGTTGTTGTCCTACAGAAAATGACTGAAAATTAGACAGTAACTTAGACTAATACCACAGAACACTGCTGTATTAACGTTACTTAATATAACTAACAAGTCCAATGAGGTTACAATGAATCCCAGGATAACGTTAAGAGATCCATTAAAAAAATCCAATTCCAAATTATGAGCGGTCGACGTAGCGATTAGCCTAACCATCGCTACCATGATCAATACTGATGTGGCAAATGCAAATTTATCCTTCAATAAATGGTGAAATACCTCCAAGTGTTTCTTCAGATTTGAAGTAGATGTTAGCGCCATTGGCAATACTTTTGGTTTGCACAACTTGCACCCAACATACACATTCTTTTCCACTGTCTTTAAATCGTAAACGCATTTTTCCCCAACTGAAACGGGTCGAGGTCGACAGCTCCTCCATCTTGAGACTAACTACACATAAACTTGGATGATAGTGATATCTAGTGGACAAACGAATGAACTGCTTGTCAAATTAAAACAGTTAGGCTATCATAAAAAAGTTGCATTGTTTGCATGATAAACTGTAATCAGGTAATCCTCAAAAAACGTGCCACACAGCAACACAAGTAACCGGTTTACACATTGTAGTGATAAAACACACCCCCAAAGAAGATTAAGACATCTTGAAGAAAGTGCAAATGTGCATGTTTTTTGATGGTATTTTATTCATAGTTATGTTATATTTATTGTATTATTATTTAATCAGTATTCTCTATAATACTGTACTATTGTTTAACATACACATTCTTATTTATTGGACTCATATTTGCTTTGGTAATTTTGTTTTTAATGGCCAGTAGGTGTAATTATCTTTTTTTTTCTAAAAGACCATTATTTGAAAAATAATATCACATCCCGTTTTTAAGAAATGTATCATTATTGGTATTGTTTCAAATTTAAAAAAGTTTGGTATTTCCCATCCCATCCCAGGACACGCGCTCTCCCTCAGCTGTTGTCTCGTTCTGACTCATGAAAAAAACAAGAGTAAAATAAAAGACACTGCATAAACTCCGCTACTGTATTATTTAAATAAGTAGGCTACACCTACATGTAGGCCTAAGAGATTACAATATAAGCCTATATATTACTATTAGTACTATAGAAAATGTGTCAAGGATGTATAAATTAAACAGGCTAAACTTCAGCTGGAGTCCGATTTACTACAGCAACACTGTTGACCACATCAATGATCTCTTTTCATCCCGCATTCTTTCTACAGCCTTTAATAACAGTTTTCAGGCTGCCAAATAGTACACACGTTAGTGCAAATGAACCTGAGATATCAGGGTTTCAATCTCCACCTCTGAAAAGTTCCGCTTCTCAGCCAGATTACGTCTCGCCACGTCGTAAATTGTAGGGGCGAGGCCTTAAAACCCAGAATATATTGGGGCGTGATATTTAAATTACGATAGTTTCCAGCCGCCGCATTTATCAATGTACGACCATTCTCACGCTCTGATTGGTGTGATACGAACGTTTCATGAATCACACGTGAAGCCTGTCGTAAGACGATTTCTGCGCTCATATCTGCGCTGGTTTCTACGTTAGGTTGATAAATGAGGGCCACTACCTCTATTCAAATGTTGAACCTCTATTAGTTTGAGTTGTTCCTCACAGCAGCTGATGACAGGGAGGACACACGTTAACATTCACTTACTGCAGGACTAATAATGAAGCAACATTCTTAAAGAGATTCAAATTCATTTTAAGCAAATTTCCAGACATATTAAAATGTCCCATTTGAAACAGATTTCTACTGATATATTTATATAGAGTTAGATTGGGATACATTGGCCCGACTCCTATCTATAAAATAATCTGCCAACATGTTTCCACGTCTCTGATTGGCTGCGTGAATGTTGCACATCCCAGTCTTCTAAAGAGTTGACCTTGTGGTAATAAAGTCCTGTGGTATCTCTGCAGTTGTGACCGATCAGTGAACGTCTCCATCAGGTGAGACTCTACAGAGACCTTCTGCAGGGACACACCTGGAGACAACTGTTGAAACAACATGACTTCTTATTATTAATAGTATTTTTTTATGGTTTTCAGATGTGATTGTGGTAACAGTGCACCCTGGACAGGATGTCATTCTGCCATGTCAGGCTGCTGATATCTCCATCAGTGCTGTAGAATGGAGCAGACCTGACCTGAAGCCAGAGTATGTCCTCTATTACAGTGATGGACACTTGAATCCAACCCACCAGCATCCATTCTATAAAGACAGGGTGGACCTGGTGGACAGAGATCTGAAGGACGGGAACGTTTCTTTAATTCTGAAGAATGTGAACAGACACGACAATGGAACATATGAATGTGGAGTTGTACCAGATGGGTCAAGATGGAAAAAAAGAGCTATCAAGTCTGAGCCAATCAGAATCATCCATCTGCAGGTTACAGGTGAGTGAGTCTCTCTCAGTGAGTTTTTCTGAGTATCAGGTTGTAGCTGCAGTTTCTAACATCAGAGAGGATGAAGGCTGCTCCACTGTCACACATTTACTGATGTAACAGGTTAAAAGCGTCAGCTAAATGACATGTAATGTAATCTAGATACTAGACATATGAAAACACACGTTACCACACATACATAAAGCTTAGGAGATGGCTATTTTCACTAGCAACATAGCCTACATGCCATTGCTCTCAGAGTAGAAATGAATATGTAAATCAACAATTGCACTTGATCTTCGTCCATAGTTAACCTCCTCCAGGTACATACAAAGTTCATCAATATGATGAACGAACATGAACAATATCTTAAAATATTCTGCACAGTGTTATTAACATGACCGTACACATATTTTTTAAAAGGGCATAACACTAAACCAAAGTACACAAATACAATTAAGGCAAGTGGAAGCATTAATAATCATTTTACACTGACTCGTATATATTTTTACATCTTCAGGTTCCCAGGATGAAAACTCCTCTCCTGTAGGCCTATACGTTGGACTGGCAGCAGGTGTTGGACTTGTTGCAGTGGTTGGTGTCCTGATATATAAAACATGTAAGGACCGCACGCACTTTTCTGTCTGAGGACAACAAACCAGAACTGCCAGTGGACAAGAAGAGAGAACCGCCTGAAGACAAGAGAACAGAACCTGTGCAAAAGGCTCAAGTGCTGTGAGCATGGACAGAGCCTGTACACGGTACAGAGTGTTCGCTCAGGCCACGCCCCCTTTTTTCCAACATGTTGAGACATGCCCTGGCTTGCAGAGGGCTGTCAGTTGAGTTTCAGTTTATCAGTTTGTATTCGTGTGCGTCAAGTAAGTTACAGTTATATTATATTATATAGATAAGTTAATATTCACAATTTATTATCGAGTTTACAGTAAGCGACAGCTTTTATGTCCATTGTATAGCTTTATGGCATTCTTATTGTAGTTTCCGTTTTCAGGACCTGTTGAGTACTGTATATTTAAGTAAATAGGGAGTTATTAGCCTCAATTGTATTTATGTTAGTTAACATTGATGATTATTTCTGTTTCCTTTAGAACCACACTTACACTGTAAAGTGTCTAAAGATATAGTGCCTGTGCATCTGTATTTGAAAATATATATTAAAACCTTCAAGGAATATCCCTGCCTTCCGTGTCCTGACTAGACACCCCATATCGGTGACTAATTTTCATAACCAGTAAGAGACCCCATTACAGAACCGCTTGCTGCTGAGGAAGCATCGTCTGTTTAGCTCGTCTGACTCTCAGTCTCGGAGCTGTTGGGTCTGTTTCTCCCCTTCATGACCGTGGTGGAGGGGTTTGTGAACCTGTGGAGTCTTTCATATTGCCATACTTGATGACTGTTCCTCCGCTCCACGTCGGGCCAAACAACAACAATGGCGCTTAGCTGTGTTATAATCACAACACAAGAAGGCGTGTAGTGAGCTATTGCCTAAATGCCCACTTTTACCTTAAGAGAACTAGCACACACATTCTTGTAATGTTTTATAAAAGTCTCCTCCAGAGTGTTCTGTCCTTTGGCCTTATCTGCGTGTTTGGTAACCTGCATGGTAAGGACCAAAAGAGACTGCAGCGCATGATCAAGATGGCCAGTAAGATCATCGGACTTGACCAGGCTCAGCTGTGCAATGAGCTTACTTAGAAAAAACTGACCAACTCCTCAATGACCCCACTCACCCTCCCAATCATATATTTATGAGAAGTAATAGGTCAACTGGTAGAATTTTACAACAGAGAATTAGAACAGAAAGGTACAATAAATCATTTCTGCCTACAGTGATCAGATTGTAAAATGACCAAGCACATTACAAGCACATTAATTCCACACTGGCACTTTAAACTATCAATTCCTTGACAAGCATTCCTAGTTTTTTTTCCTTAGTTTTTTATTTTTAGCTTTCTGATAATATTAGTAATTTTTATCTCTGGTCAACGTCAGATGAAAAGTGCTGTTGCTTTAAAGAACAAGAAAAGTTAAAAGGTCCAATATGTAATACTGACAGCAAGTGTTTAAAATAGTTACTGCAGTACAAATTCAAAATACTGGAAGGGAGTTGTCTCCTCCTCCCCAGACTTGGGGAAGTTCAAGTTTTTTTGTTTTTTTTTATTGTTTTTTGGGCATTTTAAGGCCTTTATTTGCACAGGACAGATGAAGAAATGAAAGAGAGAGAGGGGGAATTGACATGCAGCAACTGGCCGCAGGTGGGAGTCGAACCCGCGGCTGCTGCGTCGAGGAGTAAACCTCTATATATGTACACCTGCTCTACCAACCGAGGTAACCTGCCACCTGACTGTCCTCTCTTCCCGATTTACTGGCCCCCTCTCTTGGCTTAAAATAACTCTCACTTTCTAAACAGCCGTGGCCCGCTTGCCTAGTTATCCGGTAACATTAGCAGTTAGTATATTTAGCATGGTTACCATGGCGGCGTTAGCCAGGACCAGTCGGGATCACTTTACTGGCTTTCTCAATTGTTTTTGGGAGTAACCAGCATGGGTACTGTATTTTCCGGACTATATGTCGCATCATTCAAAAAATGCGTCATGAGGAAAGAAACATATATAAGTCGCATTTATTTACAAATTTATTTCAGTTCAGTTACCTGCTTTTCAACGAATTCACAGAAACTGTCGACCTTGGCTTGGAAGTCTGCTGGCTTCAATTACCGTTAAAAGATAGTATTTCAAGTTAGCATGTTTCCTTAATATCTGGTGACAAATTGGGTTCTTTTTTTGGATTTATTACAGTAAATATATTACATATTGGACCTCTAACACTATAGTAATTATGTATTTAGAGAATTTCTGTCTCTCACCAAATCTGCAGAGGGTAAATTACCCTGTTTTCCAAGTCGACTCTGACAGAGCTCAGAATCCAACTGCCGGAGGGAGCTTTTCTGTCTCGTTAATTCACGGGCCCGTGTTTTAACTCCCTTTCTGTTCATCGCGGAGGATCCGCCGAACAAACTAAGCAAACTGCACATCCACAAGAGGTTTCATAGTGTTCTAGGCAGATTAGAACAGGGTGTATTTTATTAATGAGTAATTTGCTATTGTTGCTAGTTGTGTTACCATTAATGTGATCTCTTTAATATCGTGCTATCACTGCACGCTTTGATTATTAATCTGTATGGCTGTGAAGGTATCTCTGATCCAGATAATGTTGAAGTTGTGTTCAAACTGTGTGAACTGTAGCTTTTACTCCCCGCCGCGGGAAGTTTAATTACTGGACAAGTGGAGCCATAATCCTACCCTCGGTGATATAGCCAAAACACTGCATATCATCCCCATGGAACGGATAAGGGTGTGATTGTCGTTACCACAGAGTTAGCTGTGTGCTCGCAGATAGGAGCGGGGAAAATAACTCTCTCTCTTGTTAAACAAAACCTCAGATTCTGCTGTAACGTCGAGTTAAGTTAGAATCTCGAGTAAACGACGTGAAGTTAATAAATTCTACTATACTTTTAATAGCAGTTGTCTGTGATTATTTGTGTTCATACTGTAATAACAAGCTGGTTGAAAACCGGTCTTTGCTTGAATTCACCCTTCCTTTTGTTCCTTTAAAGAATACCCAATGGATTAACTGGATTAAGATCTGTATTTTAAAGGAATACCACCAAATGAGACTGTTTCACAGTTTGATTATTGGTTGGTCCCTGACGTTTCAGGGTGGTGCCCCGTTATGATTGTTTGTTGATTTGATAAAGTTATTAATAACCATATTCATAACTTTATTAATATTGATAACACATCTTTGATAATTTGCCAATGATTGAATCTGTATACCTACATATTCTCACCAATGGTTTAAACTCTTTGAAGTTGATTACATTGTGAATATTGTTATTGTAATTATAAAAGCATTTGATGCAGCTAATAATATCTCAGGGGAACCTGGTGGAAGAATCAGTCACTAAATAAGATGTTAAACTGTATCGTCTATGAAATAGATTTACATGATGTTTGCAAAAGGAAATGTGAAAAAAATGAGAATACTACAAATGATATGAGACATGACTAGTTACCTACATAAAATAAGTGTAGGTTATATCATCAACTGAAGAGATCTCTGTCCATCATGTAACAGTAACACTGCCATGTGTAGCATACTAACACTCTCTCTCTGTGGCACTTTTATATGCTCATTGTTTTATTTATATTGTATTCAGTGACCCAGGTCTGCTGTGCCTCATTTATCACATCGCTACACAACTTTGTTCTTTTTCCACTGTCAGGAGTGTCACTTTTAAACATCAGGTTCCTCCCATTACACTATGGGGGCCATCTTGTGACATCTGATTGGCTGTTCCGCTTGAAAACATATGGAGCTAAATCGGGGCCAAATGTTTTGTTCATTTGAAAAAAATATATATAGTTGAAAAAATAAAGCTTGAAATTGAAAATTTAAGTTTTGGTCAAAACTTGGAAAAAATAAAACCATGTATTCAAACTTAAAATAAGTGTACCAATTTTTCTTTCAGTTTGAATAAAATATAGATTCAATTCTGGAATTATTTTGAATAAATTATAAATTTTCATTTTTCACTTTAATATTTGTTTGTAGTTCCACATTTCATGTTTTCAGATTCAAAACTTATTTTTTTTACGCCTTCAAATCTTTTTTTTACGGCTTCAAATCTTTTTTTTTCGGTTTCAGATCTGTTTTTCACTTTCAGATATTTTTTTTTCGGTTTGAGACTTTTGGCCCTGATTTGGCGTGGGGGCGTGGCTTCAACTCAGAGGGGCGTGGCATTATGGTGACAGCCTATCAAAGAAGGCAGAAGACTCCTCTGTCATGTTGACTTCAGGAAATGGTGTTACTGTGAGAACTATGACTGAATGCTTTCTATCCACTATATACATGTGATTTTTACTTAAACTGATGCCAGTGACAAAGTTCCATTTAAAAAAATGTTTTGGACAACAAATGGTACCAATTACATTATAAGAGCAATAAACTGTGCCAGATTGTGCAGTTCAGCAGGAACAATGACTTCTCCCACTTCCATGTATGACTTATAGCACCACAGTATTCACTGGCACCAGCCCACAGGTAGGACATGTGAAAGATATTAGCATTTTTGAATAGATACTGCGGCGTTATCCCTCAGTGGCATTTTTTTTTTTGTGATTAACACATAAAAGGAAAATAGGTGGACAGCTGGACAAAGCTGGCAATCAAGCATCGCTAGCACTAAAGTTAGCATTAACTAACGTTAGCTTCACACTAGCTGGTGTTTTTACACTAATTTCAGTGTCCAGCTCAAGTTTTTTTTTTTTTATCGTGTATTGGTCTTTGTTAACCTCGGTTTGTCAGAATGACCATAACTTGACACTGGCTGCAGTGAAGAAGGTCTCCTTTTATAGAGTAGACAAATATGACTTTACATTAATGCTCTGGCCTGATAAATTACACTATAACGTTACATGTAACAGCATGACAGTTATGCTTTACAAAATATGCCAAGTGGGCAAACTTTGAAGGCTTCTACCACAGCCTAACTTAAGTATCAGAATACACTAACTTGTCTTTTTGTATTTGTATGTCTTACTGTCTGTTTTCTGGACCGTGTGTGTCCGTAATAAAAGCTTTGACTGATTGATTAACAAAGCGGACCAGGACAAGTTATGTTGTTTAAACTAACCATGAAAAGGTAACACTAGCAATGTTAGTTATCTATAATGTTTTACATTTATAAGGCTGTACGGCTGCAGGCAGCCACTGTCGAGTTATGGTCATTCTGACAAACAGGTTAACAAAGACCACTACACGTTAAAGTCAAAAAAAAAACTGAGCTGGACACTAAAATTGGTGTAAAAACACCAGCTAGTGTGAAGCTAACGTTAGTTAATGCTAACTTTTGTGCTAGCGATGCTTCATCTCCAGCTGTCCACCTATTTTCCCTTTATGTGTTAATGACAAAAAAAATGCCACTGCGGGGATAATGTCCCAAAGTATCTATTCAAAAAGGCTAATATCTTTCACATGTCTTACCTGTGGGCTGCGCCAGCAGGTTGCCTTAAGCGGAGCGGACGCTATGCTGACTGCCGAAAGAATACTGTGGTGCTACATTCAATGTCATACATGGAAGTGGGAGAAGTCATTGTTCCTGCCGAACTGCACAATCAGTTTATTGCTCTTATAGTGTAATTGGTACCATGTGTTGTCCAATACAATTTTTTAAATGGAACTTTGTCACTTGCATCAGTTTATTAAGTAAACATCACATGTATATAGTGGATAGAAAGCATTCAGTCATAGTTCTCACAGTAACACCATTTCCTGAAGTCAACATGACAGAGGAGTCTTCTGCCTTCTTTGATAGGCTGTCACTCATAATGCCACGCCCCTCTGAGTTGAAGCCACGCCCCCCACGCAAAATCAGGGCCAAAAGTCTGAAACCGAAAAAAAATTATCTGAAAGTGAAAAACAGATCTGAAAACGAAAAAAAAAGATTTGAAGCCGTAAAAAAAAGATTTGAAGGCGTAAAAAAAATAAGTTTTGAATCTGAAAACATGAAATGTGGAACTACAAACAAATATTAAAGTGAAAAATGAAAATTTATAATTTATTCAAAATAATTCCAGAATTGAATCTATATTTTATTCAAACTGAAAGAAAAATTGGTACACTTATTTTAAGTTTGAATACATGGTTTTATTTTTTCCAAGTTTTGACCAAAACTTAAATTTTCAATTTCAAGCTTTATTTTTTCAACTATATATATTTTTTTCAAATGAACAAAACATTTGGCCCCGATTTAGCTCCATAAAAACAGAAGTGAGGAAAGTAAACAAATGACTGTGAGAGCGGACAAAAGGCTCTTTTCATTTTTCTTGAATGTTCCTTCTAAAAACACGTGTTAAACGATTGGAATAACTATTCATGTGTATATGTCCATGAGATACCAAACGTACAACGAGATATACATAACTACACACATTATCATATATATATATATATATATATATATATATATATATATATATATATATATATATATATATATATATATATATATATATGTTTAAAATTAACGCGTTAATTTTTTAACTCGTTAAAAAAAACGAAATTAACGCAGCTGTGTTTGATTACTTCATGTGGCGGCTGAGAAACGTAATACGTCTCCATAACAGCAGGCGGCGCTACTTTGTATTGTTGCCCAAGTAATGAAAACCGGCAGCTGATTGGACGAACGCGTCACATGGGTTTGTTTTCTCCGGATATTGAGAGCCAGACTGTCATGGCGGCCGTTCAGAACACGATCTCATATTGTACTAAAATAGTTCACTGAAACATGTTTCTGAAAACATTTGAAGAGAGAAATAGGCCGTACAGTTGCTGAATCTGTCTTCATTTCAGCTCAACAAAGGTCAGTTTAGAAGATTTTCGTCAGATTTTGAGAGACGAGTCACGTCACCTCACTCCGCACGCCATTTCCGGGTGAGTCCCGACTGCCCTGCCGGCGACTGAACATAGGCTCGTTGGAGATGATCTGAACATAGGCTCGTTGGAGATGATCTGAACATAGGCTCGTTGGAGATGATCTGAACATAGGCTCGTTGGAGATGATCTGAACATAGGCTCGTTGGAGATGAACTGAACATAGGCTCGTTGGAGATGAACTGAACATAGGCTCGTTGGAGATGAACTGAACATAGGCTCGTTGGAGATGAACTGAACATAGGCTCGTTGGAGATGAACTGAACATAGGCTCGTTGGAGATGAACTGAACATAGGCTCGTTGGAGATGAACTGAACATAGGCTCGTTGGAGATGAACTGCGCCTCGCCTGTAAAGTAGACGAGAGGCAGGCGACAGCAGCCGGGGACGGGACAGTTTCTAGCCGTTTCAGCAGCCTTCAGCAGGACTAAATAAGCCAAATTGTTGCTGCTGTTGTTCTGAAAGATATTAAACATTCTGAACTAGGGCTGGGCGATAAAACGATAACGATATGTATCGCGATAGAAACATAATCAATATCAATAGAAAATGCGGTCGATAAAACGTTTGATAACTTGTTTTTCTTCATCAGAAGAAACCAGAGGTTGTGAATCAAGTTTGGTTGCATGAACAAAGGCCCTCACTCTCTGGCAACCTAGCAACGTGGGGAGTGACACTCTAACAGCCAATCATGTAACAGTATCAGTTTGGTTGCGCCACATCGCTGTCTCGTGTTCTTCAATAACAGAACCGGCATGGAGTGGAAAGTGAGTGCCGCAGTGAGCGAGGAAATCGTTGATAAAACAGGAAAAGTCAGTATCGCAGTTTTGGGGATTTTATAAGTCTGACCGTAGTCCGACCAATGTCGTCAGACCAACACTGGTAATACCATAAACTTGTTTTACCACTTTAGCCGCGCTCACACTTTCGAGCACAGCCGTATTCGCCATCAACATCCAACAACATCTGCAGCTGCAACACGGCACAAGCAGCAGAGCACCATGGAGAGGTACTCTGCATCAGCGCCTTACTAAACACTACAAGCAGCAGAGCACCATGGAGAGGTACTCTGCATCAGCGCCTTACTAAACACTACAAGCAGCAGACCACCATGGAGAGGTACTCTGCATCAGCGCCTTACTAAACGCTACAAAGAAATAACGGAGGCAGACATGCTGAGCACTGTCCAGAAGCCAGGTTACCAACCTAGCACTAAACCTGCAGAAAATAGTTCCTTCTCAGGTTTCTTATATTTAGCTAACACTTTGCACTATTTTATGACACTTTATTAAGCACTTCTTACTTATTCTTTAATTTTGCACCTTAATGTTAAGACATAATTGTTAAGTGTTCATTGTGATTTTAGACCTGTTTACATTTGAATTATTTGAGTGTTTTCCATGGTTGTGTTGACATTTCTGCTTTTACAACTGAGGGGATTATAATCAGAGCAGGGTTAAGTTTAAAATAAAAATGTTTAAATTTAATATATTTTTCTCCTGGTCCTTATTTTAAATAGGTAATAAAAAATATCAATAATTATCGATATCGACCGATATGAAAAACTTATATCGTGATACAGTTTTCAACCATATCGCCCAGCCCTATTCTGAACTTAGCAGAACCTTTCCTTGTTTGTTTTTTTCTTCATATTTGCAATGATTTAGCATTTAAATATCCATTATTATAAGCTTCAGTCTCAATTTAAAAAAGCGATTAATCGCGATTAACTACAGCAAATTGTGTGATTAATTAGTTAATTTTTTTTAATCGATTGACAGCCCTAATATATATATATATATATATATATATATATATATCTTTTAAAATATCTCTACATACCTACACATTACAAAATAAACTGTAGTTGATAAACTAATATCCTATACCAAGATATTTAATAAAAAAAAAGACCATAATAGACCTCTCTCTTTCTGCACCGCTAAACAATTACCCCCCCCTAGCAAGCAAACTACTTTACTAGCCAGCCAGCCTCTAAATTACAAATATGTAAAAATTTAATGTTTTATTCTCAAGATCGTGTCAACATACAGCTGTGAAGTGTGTAACTGTTGTAAAACTCTTTAATATTAATAATTACAGAAATGAATACAGAAACCTAACCTTGTAAGGATGTTTCAGAGGAATGTCTAGTATCAGTTCTGCATGTTAATGTTTAAACACTTGAACAGTGGGCACAGATTACTGAACAGGCCTACTCAATGACACACCAACCAACCAAGATATTTAACAGAAGTGCTAATAAACAGTATATTCATAAAGCTTTCCCTACTGTTGATGCTTGGAGCAGCCATGTTGTATTGTGATGTCTAAATCACACATTCAACCTCAGAGAGTGTTCAAGTTCAGACGGCACACACACTTCCATGGATACATCCAATTCTTCTAGCAGATGGTCATGTTGATGAGAACACAGCTAGAAGTTAATACATGAAGTCAAAGCCAACTGTGACAGCTGAAGGGCAGCAACAAGTATATTAGCTTTTTTACTATCTGAACCGTCATCTGAAGCCACGTGACACAGCCAGGTCACACATCCTTACTATGTTCCCTTTTGGCACATATTTTTGTATTTAATCTGTACGTTTTTATACCCCTGGGCAATAACTACACATTCCTGAACAGATGTACACATTAAAATAAGAAACTTTATATATGTATTCTTATATTATTCAATAAGATGCTGAGTGTAAAACTCTCTTTGGATGAAAGCATCATATCAGTTGAGTCAGACAGCCAGCAGGTGGCAGCACAGCACCTTTCTCTTTCTTTACACATGCTCAGTTCAGAAGGGAGCATGGTGTGTGTGGATTGTGTCATTCAAAGGATAACCAGGAGAAGGATAAGGAGCAGGTTACCCTCACTCATTTGGCATATTTAACCAAAATCAACAACAATCAGCAACTGTCTTATTCCTCCTTAGGACCGTAACGAAGGTATAGTCACAAGATATATGATCAAAATCATAAAAATAACAGCTGATATAGCTGGGGAGCTTGTAGCCTTAGTGATAGTTGGGTCCATTTGTTACCCAAAATGAACGTCAGTTCACTAAAAAAAATACAAACAAATTAACCATTAAGGGTATTTAACGTTAAAACAAATATGAAGGTGCTTGATTGACATTTACCCATTACATAATAAATAAGTCAGTGATTTGGCTGGTCTTAGCTAGGCCAGATAAAGAACAGAGAGCCAGCCCACACAGCGAGACCGTGGTGCCTTTGACTCAAATTGAATTGTTTTTAATTGGGGGTCTCTGCAAAGATACTAAATAAAGAACTTACAGTATATTTCGGATTTTTATCAGAAACTGGTTTATTGGCCAAGTAAACACAAGGGAATTTGAGTCTGGCTAGGTGTAGCTTTCAACACAGAAACAGACATAACGTTATGGCTAAAAACAAAGATAAACAAGGTAACGTTAAACATGAACGTTTCACTACTCTGTAGGCTACATATATAAGTTGTATATAATAAAGTGTATACATGCATACATATTCACATACGTACATAAAGTTACATGTAAATAGATCTATAAAGCTTATAAACAGTAAGGCAATTAGTGCCAATGATTTTAGTAGATGGCGACGATGTTCAATTAATGTTAGAATTACGCATTCTTCCAACAGTGCGCAGGTCACATAAGCTGATGAGATACTACAATTTAATTCATCGTATTATTTTTATACTGTCGGTATAGGTTAGTTAGTAGTAGGCTACTTTTAGAGCAACTTGTATAATGGCTAAAGAGCCTGGAACATATATTGAATGAATTGAAATACATTTAAACCTATAGGCTATAGTCTTACTGTATATTGAACTTGAATTCACTCAATCAATTTTTTTTACCATAAATAGTCAATGTAAAGCACCTCGTGAATGCTGATCAGTAGGTTAATGACCCTGGCAGTTGTTCTTTCATTACACCGAAACATGCCGAATCATGACGACTGGCGGAGAAAAAAAAAAAAAAAAAACTCGGAAATGCTGCCAATTGAATTATAATTTCGGCCTATTGTCGCACAGTGTAGGGAAACTGGATCTATAGACTACCTTTATTAATAAAATCTTCCAAAACGGCAGGCATTACAGCACTCGGGGACAGCTTCGATATACCAGACGTATATAATAAGATTTAACATAACTATATATTATATCCAAACAAGCCTTAGTGATGAAGTTGAAAATTATATATAATATTTATTAAAAAAAACACTTATCTGTCTGACATTTCCCTCTGGAAACAGCTGGTTTCACCCAGAGTGGCGAGGACCTGTATTTGGACTGGGATGGAACGGTTCCGGCGCGTTGCCCTCTCTACTGGACCCAATTCAGTACATAGATCCAAGAGCACAGCTATATTACTATTACAGCTATATTAGAGAATTTAAATCGCCATATGAGCCAGTCATCGTCATGGTCCCTGAAGTCTCTTTCTCTCCTGATTCTTCCATTGCGGTCCTCCTGCAGGGCCAGCAGTGCCATCATGCAGCATTACGCACGGGTAGACCGCAGTATTTATATGTTTAGTCTACAACAATTTGTGATTGTTAACACCTTGCTAAAATCACAGCAACAACTAGTGGTATCCCCCACCCGAGATATAATTTGAAATCGAAATGTAATAGGCAAACACACTTTTCTTCATGCAGGTTTTGTTATGAACAGTATTAAAGTTTGGACCGATAACGAGGACATAGAGCATAACGATTGCGCGAGAACTTAACGGCTGTATTTCCAGACTTTGACATTTGATGATATATGCATAGTTTTAAAGACAGCACATTCTCGCACATTCTCCCGTCAAGTTTGTTTTTTATAAATCACAACCTTTGCATGGGAAGTGGTGTACGCACTTTTTCAGCCCTGTTTTGTGCGTACGCCAAGTTTATAAATGAGACCCCAGAGCTCTTTAAGTTATGGATTTTAATTCAACTGTATTAGAATCATATTTAGGCGACAAAATAAAGATCAACATGTCAACAGACACATGACACCACATCACAGAGTGTCCAAAATTAATTTCAGAAACACTCTGCAGCAGAAAACAGAGAAGAACATTATTAAGCTGCATGGCAACAACACAGATCTATATAAACAATATAAACTCAACAGAAGCTTCAGCCACACACACACACACACACACACACACACACACACACACACACACACACACACACACACACACACACACACACACACACACACACACACACACTGCAGTTTTGTTCTTAGTGCACACAGGCATACACACAACACTATGCTTCCTAGCAACTCTGAACAGTACCATCCATCCCAGAGAGCGTGTTGTTGAACTCACCTGTCTGAACCTGAAGTGGAGGATCATCCATCAGCATGTTAGCATTTAGCATGTTAGCTACAACCAGCATGCACCTGTTGGTGAAGTAACATGGCAGAAGGTGTCTTCTTCTTCTTCTTCTTCTTCTTCTTCTTCTTCTTCTTGGTGAATTACCGCCACCATCTGGTGTGGAGGGTGGATCAGGATATCTAATATTAGGCTGTGTACAGTACTCAACAACTACACTAAAATAATAAATAATGATTTTCAAAAAAATCATAATGAACTCAAATCTTCTCATTAACAATAATTTGTCTAAGATAATTAAATCATACATGTTAACAGCCATTTCTTCAGTCCTTTTGTAGAATATCTATTAAATGACACTAATTTCTAATGCAGTGCTAATATCTGTATGTCAGTTTTGAATCAACTTTGTCATGTTTTTGAATCGCAGCAGGTGTGTTGGATTTGCATCACTCATTTTTTTTTTTTTAATTAAGGCATTAAGATCAATTTCCAAAAGTAGATTTTGTATTCCTCTTCATCATGGGTGTATTCACTTATGCTGAGCACTTTATATTAAAGTGGACATATTATGCTCATTTTCAGGTCCATAATTGTAATTTGAGATTGAATCAGCATAGGTTTACATGGTTTAATTTTCAAAAAACACCATATTTTTGTTCTTTTCACCTAGTGTCTGGTCTCTGTTTTAGGTACAGAGTGAGACCTCTCACCTTCTGTAACATCTTTGTTGGCAGTCGCACATGCTCAGTAGCTAGGTAAGGTTTACATCAGCTAGCTAGCTGTTTCTCTAACTTCGGCCTGTACAAGGCAGGATTAGCCGGGAGACTTCTTCTGAACGAGGGTCCACTTCCAACTTTGTGTGGAATACCTGTAGAACAGGGACATGGAAGTAGTTCTATACCATTTATTTTGTAGATTAGGGTGAATTTGTGTGTGTTGTAGCAGTGTTTTGCCATTGAAAACGAGCTGGTAGCTGGTAGCGCAAGCATGCTAACGGTTAGCCCCCTAGGCCACTTCGTCTCGGCTAGTTACGTAGAAAGCCGTGCAGATTTTGACCAGCTCACCCGGAGACTGAAGGCAGGACACATTCAGAAACCGTATCTCACTCAAAACAGCATGAATGGTTGTTTTCAAAGTTTGTATGTGTGTGGAAGCACCAGAGACACAAACAGAACACCCCATATCCCAGAAAAAGGGATTTTTTCATAATAAGTGTCCAGTGTTAATAAAGAAAGATGCCAATCATGTGCCGTGGTAGCCTCGTGAGAGCGTCCTGATCTCGCGAGCTCCAGTTTTCCTCTCTCAGATCAGTCTGGCATCTTGAGGCAGAGAAAATTTGGAGCCGTTAGACAAACGACCGGGCCAATCAGCGATGGTTTTGAGGCGGGTTAGGTGGTGATAGACAGATGGTTTATCCAATCAGCTAACCAGTATTTTCAGCCAGCGGTAGCCCTAATTCTGTTAGCCGCTCGCTAATGCTTTTTTTCTCTTGGATCCTTCTTTTGGAATATGGTCCGGGAACCTGAAATGGTGTCTTTTTATTCCTAAATTCTCGTTACACAAACGGCAATTCTCCTTTACCGACATGTTGCTTGCATGCTGAGCTTACGAGCTATGCTTTGCCTGCAGCAGCAGGGGCGGGCTTGTGGTTGTATTTTCATACACTTCGTGGATCTGATTGGTTGATTTGGCCCGTCTATCACCAACATAGGTGATAGACAGATGGTTCATCCAATCAGCTAACCAGTATTTCCGCCCCTTCCCAAAAGTTCTCCAACGGAAAGTTCCCAGATGGATATACCGAGCAAATGCGAAGCGATCCATCTGGCGGAGTCAGGTTAGTGCCGTGGCTTTGAGAAGAAAGAAAGCATGATGTAATGCAGTCAGACAGCCAGCAGGAGGCAGCTTTCACCCTGTTCTCCAGAGGAGCATTTCACTGGAAAGGCTTTCATTTACGGGAAGTCTACAGAATAATCAGCTCCACCACTGGAAGAACAAAAGCCCCAGTAGACAGACAGAAACAGAACTGCATTCATCATAAAGATGTGAAAAGAGTTTATTTATATGTTACATACAGTTGAGTGCATCTGTTTCCTGTCAGATCAGCAGTTTGTCTGCAAGTAAAACTTTGAGTGAAAGCCCCTTAACTTAACCCCTTATCAGTTTGGTTTTCTTTTGAATGTCTTGATCAGCTCAAGCTCAAAACAATTTGCCTTAATATTTGGAAGTTGAAACATCTTATCGTCTTATCATCGACTCACAGAAAAAGGACATGCAAAAAGGACATGCAGGGAAAGGGCGGTGCCTCCAGACGTTTCCAGACGTTTCTACGAGTGTGAAGCCCTATGTAACCTGAGCCGTGGGATCTGCCCACTTTAAATCTGCTTAAATAGAAGCCTCCAAGAGCCGACCACTTCCTACAAGTGCAGCTCCTTGATAGAGTCAGAACACACAGGGAGCGGCAGAGAGAAAGTCTTCGGCGAATCAACTCTCTCTCCCCTGTCACCGTCATGACTCCATTATTGTTCCTGTTTTTCCTTCTTTCGGAAGCAGCTTGTGGTAAATATCCGCTTTTATTGTCAAAACATTCATGTAGACTTTAGTTCTTACCCGTGTTTTCATGATGAATGTGTTTAAAACAGATAGTTTCAGGTTTTGTAAAATGTATGAATAATGTTTTTTAAATGTTTTTCTGAATTAAGCGTACGTATATCTGTAAGTAGGCTATGTGAGGGACTGTCAGGTTAACACGCAGAGATTTTCTAAAGAGGGATCGTCACACGTTTCTAACTACGCAGTTTGGAAAACTGGCGGGAGGAAGAGAGGAAGGGAGGGGGAGGAGACAGAGTGGGAGGGAGAAAGGAAGGGTGAGACAGACAGGGAGGGGGGGGGAGGGTAAAAGAGAGAGAGAGAGAGGGGGGAGACTTTGACTTTTGATGTTCTTTAATGAATCGTCTAACTTAAAAACACCTGAACAGGGTTAACTGTAAAAACCTATACACACTTCAAAAGTAAGCGTTTGCATACATATAGACAAGCCCCCCCCCTCCCCAACAGTACACAGCGCACATTCCAAGGCACACACTCTCTAACACCCCATAATATCATTGCCCAGAGATATGAACATTATGCCCTACAGCGTGCAAAGACCAAACCCCTGAGCAACAAAGCTGGGTCAACAGGCCAACACCCCCCCCGCCCCAACCTGGTTTCCCCTGGTGAGTCATGAGGCCAGCTTGGCCTGAGTCAACAGGATGTTAACAGAACACACACATCTTCACACATCTTTCTTTCTTAAAGAGTAAAAAGGCCCCAGAATGAACACATCCAGAGGAAATATACCATCCCCAGTTATCCACAGAGCACATTCCAAACATTAAAACCTGAGAGCATCAAACACATCGAGTCAAACATGAAATCTTAATAACTGTGATGGGAGCTGAAAAGGTTTTGGGTATAAAAGACATATCATGGGAGCATGTCAATGAAAGACTATCTTTGCTGTCTGCCGGTATCACCACCTTTTTGTCGGGGACATCGGTGAGAGAAATCCATCTGAGCTCAGAATTTAGAAAAGGCAAGCAGGTGACTACAAAGAAGGCACACACAGAACGCTCCTCTCAATGTTCATCCTCACAATCCAATCCACACAGAGCTGTCAAATGTTCCTACTCAACAAACACTGAGGTTACATAGGAGACTGTTGAGTGACATACATGTGAATCGTGGCTACAACACCTACAACATGAACCTAAATTGCATTCCTCAGTTGGAAGTCACTCAGTAAAGGTACTGAAGACCAGTCCATTCACGGTGTATTTTCATTCATTCATTTTAAAAATAAAAACAGTATAAAATGTGTGTATCCTGAGTGTCAAATAACCCTGTATGTTTTGTATTGTGAATTTAATTGATCAATGGAGAAAATAATCAGCCGATGAATCAATAACGGAAATAATCATTAGTTAGAGTAATTATAATAATAATAATAATGGAACTCTTCCATGGACATCAGCAAAGGGGTAAAACTTTATAATAATGGTACATGAATTATCATGACTTCATGCATGAAAAAAAAAACTATTCATATATGTAGTACATCATGAACTAACAGTAAAATACAAGGATTAGTAGTATCCCATGCATGACTTAATGCAGGAACAATATGTTAATTAATGCATCAATTAAGGAATTTCAATCATCATGACTTCTGATTTATTAATGATGTTGATGTGTTCTTCAAAAAACTGAGCAGTCACAGCAGTGTACGTATATTCTTAGAAAATTGAATTGTTGTAATAGTGATTATTAATCACGATGACTTCATCGTGTTTGTGGCCCTTCAACAGTGCAGACCTGGTCCATAATATTGATAAATAAGATATGATTAATGGTGGCATAAAATTAAATGTATTAAGAATTAAAGGAGTGGGTCACTACCATTGACAAAACACGGTAGATGCATTTTCTAATTGCTTTATTCACAACAACATAAGGTACTTAAACAGTTATGCCTGAAAACAATGCTCTGCCAAGCAAGATATTTATGAATTTGACTTTTTACTAACTTCTAAGTGTCTGAACACAAGAAATGTCTTGATATGTGTGTTTATTTGTTGGGTCACAAAGATGATTGCTGCATATGCCACCAATAATCATATCTTATTTATCAATCTTAAAGATGGAGAAGGTCAGCACCACAAACATGATGAAGTAATGATTTAGGTAATCATGATTCCAACACTACCTAACTAGTTTCTTCAGCCACTTTAACTACAGATTAACCTGTGAAGAAGGCATGCACATAATTAATAAATCAGAATTCCAATACCTTAACTGATGCATTAATTCATGTTTTGTTCCTGCATTAAGTCACTGATAGTACTGAATTCATGATGCATGAAGTCATGATAATTCATGTACCATTATTATAAAGTGTTAGCAGCAAAGGTCACAGCAGGACTAAGAAAGAATTCCAAGGTTGTGATTCGGCTCGATGACGACAACAAACTGGACCGACAGGTGATACTGACACAAGACAGTCAGCAGGAAGTGACCTTTGAAACAGTTTATCATATAAAACATCCACCATAGTTTTCAGTCTCATAGTTTCTGTGGGCCTAGTAGAACTATTTTCGGCCTGTGCTAAAGCTCTGCACAGCTTCCTCAGTGGAAGTGAAACTGAGAAAGTTTCACTTCCCAGTCCAGTGAAACTGGGACTTTTGTGTCTGCTACTGTCATCACAAGTTTTACAATTTTGCACAGTTTAGCAGGGTATAAAACAGTAATTAATATCAGGACTTGAGTAATAACATATTACATATGTCTGACAAAATAAAAGTTACTTCAAAGACCTCAGACTTTGAACTAATAAACTTACACTCCACCTGCATTTTCTGTGCCCTAACTTATCCTATCTTATTTTAAACATACGTAATTAATGCATTTCGTCTTTCAGCTTTTTAAATGCAAAGTCATTCAGCCCTCTTCCATACATTATTACATTACACCCCACCATACATTGCACATCCAACTCTGACAGTTTCATACAATTTCAACGTCCAGGTTTTTTCAGCAGTGCAACTTTTTACAACTATTCCCACTAATTCCCCTTCTTCTTACACAATTTAAGCCCGCAATGCAGTGTGTTTTAGCATTTACACCATGATTAACACACATTTTTTTCCCCTCCTCCACTCTCTGACTGTGCCCCAATCACCATATTAACCAGTGCCGCCACACAAACTCTGTATCCACTACTACAACCTTTACCACAACTACTCCTTTTATGGAGACAAAAAAAAAACTTTGACCTAAAGCACACATATTATTGCCCAACATGCCTGATAGTGCACCGGCCATTCCTCTGCTGCTGGTCCTGGTCCTACCTCGTGAGTGCTCCCCCTTGCTCTAACCTTGGCCTTTCTAATACAGAAAAGGCAGTATCTCGCTCTAAGTGTTTTATTTTTAATATTAACTTCTCAGGGCTGACCACTTCTTTTTCATATTTTTTCATCCACTCCAACATTTTCAGTTTACTGTGTGATCATAACTTCCGGGAAGTCGGTTTCTCGGCCAAGCCAATCAGATTTAATAAAACACAGAGTGGTCTAAGTTGGGAGGGGTCGTTCGGCCGTCATTAATACTATCAATTTAGAGGGGGCTCACATCCCCCCTCTAAATTGATAGTATTAAATTGGCCCATTCTGACAGCCGAGCTGGAGCTTTGTTTAGTGGGGTGAGGGCCTGTCCATTAATTTAACTGACATCTCCAACTGAAATATGTTCTAAGATAATTTAAGGATAGAAAAAAATACTGTAGTATACTGTAAAATTGTACAGCAGCTTGTTGTTAATATTTTGTTCCTCAAATGCCTCAACATTTACAGTATTCCACTGTATTTAGGAAGAACTTTAATTCAATTACTGTAAGAAAAATCCCATATTGTTACGGTAATTTGTTACAGTGTACCTAAATTATATAGCTTCCTTAGTACCGGTAGTATTAGCATTGGGATGTGCACCAAGTAGCAGGGACACTGTCAAAATGTCTTGCGAAATCTTCTAGTTATTGTTTATTATTGTTTTTCAGACCTACAAGTGGTAACAGTGCACCCTGGAGATGATGTCATTCTGCCATGTCTGGCTGCTGATTCCTCCATCAGTGTTGTAGAGTGGAGCAGAGCTGACCTGGAGCCAGACTACGTCCTCTTAACCATCGATGGACACTTAAAACCCAACCAACAGCATCCATCCTTTAAGGACAGGGTGGACCTGGTGGACAGAGATCTGAAGGACGGAAACGTGTCTTTAATTCTGAAGAATGTGAACATCAATGACATTGGAACATACGAGTGTCGAGTTAAACCAGACGATTCAAGACGTAAAAAAAGAGCAATCATCAACTCTGAGCCAATCAGA
Organism: Perca flavescens; assembly: GCF_004354835.1. NCBI lineage: Eukaryota > Metazoa > Chordata > Actinopteri > Perciformes > Percidae > Perca > Perca flavescens. The sequence goes on from NC_041349.1 coordinate 5,166,757, forward strand.
ACCATCCGTCTGCAGGTTACAGACCCAGGTGAGTGAGTCTCTCTCAGTGAGTTTTTCTGAGTATCAGGTTGTAGCTGCAGTTTCTCCAAATGCTCGACCACTTGTAATTGGAATCCACTTTCCCAGTTTAGATGCAAAGAAACACGCACATCATTTTGGTATGCATAATATAGGCTGGTTGTATGTGAGTGTGTGTGTGTGGGTTGTATATCTGCTTTATTTTAGTGTTGTAGGATTTTAGTGTGCATTTTTACAGAATATGCATTATGTAAAAGGGTCATAGAGTAGGCCTTTGCTTCATACTGTATAAGGTATTTGTTGACTATGAATTAATGTCCTAAATAATACTTGATAACACATAACATCATTTATGTATAACTAACTCTTTATCTGAGGAATGATATGAATTCAACACAATGGCGAATATTTAGAGGGTGGAGTTTGGCAGTAATGAGAGGAGTACTGACTAGAGGAAGTAAAACTTTAAAGAGCTAAAAGTATTGTCGTTATATAAAGGCTTTGATGAACATTGTAAAAATAGAAGAGGCCCCCTCCCCGACAGTACACAGCGCCCCTTCCAAGCCACACTCTCTAACACCCTAAAATATCATTGCCCAGTGTGAGATATGAATATTCTGCCCTACAGCGTGCAAAGAGCATTTCTGTGCTCTTGTTTCTTCTGTCTGAAATAGCTTCTGGTAAATATCAGTATTGATTGTGAAAAGATTTATGTAGACAAACTGATTATATTGGGTATTTAGGGGTTGTTCATAGGTGATATTTGTAGATCAGGTACAGGAGCCGATCAATGACTCACTCCGCTACCCTCCATGATCCTCAGTAACGTGAGGTCTTTGAAAATTAAAATGGACGAGTTACAGACCAACGCTTCAGCCTGCTACAAGTACTGTGAGTCATCTATAATGGTGTTCACTGAGACATGGCTGCGTCCTGATGTTCCTGACTCACTGTGTGAGGTGGATGGTTCTCTCTTATTCACTCCGATAGGAGTGAGGCGTCGGGTAAAGACAGAGGGGGGGGGCATCTGTATTTTTATTAATAATAAATGGTGCAGGCAACATACACTGCACAAAACTATTTGCAGTCCCGATTTTGAACTAATGTGCTTGAGCCTAAGACCCCTGCATCTGCCCAGAGAGTTTGGCAACATCATCCTCTGCAGTGTGTATGTCCCTCCCAGTGGAAACGCTGCAAATGCAGCAGCACACATCACTGGCTGTGTACACCAACTGTTACTGCGCACTCCGGAGGGCCCAATCTTTATTTTAGGGGATTTTAATCACTGTAAACTGGAACTGTCACTTCCAGGTTTTTCACAGTACAAACTGACAATTGTGCAAACAGAACTTAATCACATGCTCAGGGAAGCCAGGAGGAGACATAAAGAATTAATTGAACAGAGTTTTACAGAAATGAACTCAAAACCTCTATGGGACACGATGAAGGTAAGTACTCATATGACACCAGTTCAAAAATGCATCAGTACTTCTGATGACTTGCAAAAAGCTAATGAACTGAAAGACTTCTATCTAAGATTTGAATCTCAGGACTTCTCCTCTGAATGGAAGAATGTTTTAGAGACAATTTCTGTCACAGAGCAGGACTTAAGGCTGGTGATAGAACCGCAGGAGGTCAGACTGCTCTTTAAAGACTTATGTACTGAGAAGGCCACTGGGCCAGATTGAATATCTGCATTCCTGCTAAAGACAAAGGCAGAGGAGCTGACACCTGCATGGTGCCCAATCTTTCAAAAATCAATAGACTCACATGTCATACCCCCACCTTGTGGAAGAAATCAGTAAATACACCTGTACCTAAAAAAACTTGCCCAAAGGTGAATAATGATTTCAGGCCTGTGGCACTGACATCCATTGTCATGAAATGTCTTGAGAGGATAATGGTATCATTTCTTAAGCAATATGTTGGTGTGTTTTCGGATCCTTTTCATTTTGCTTATATGCAGGGGCGTGGCACAGATGACTGAGGAGATGGTGATTAACCCAAAGGCCATAGGTGACACAAGGCCTGCAGTACGGTGGCCGACAGGGGCAAACGCCCTGCAACTTCAGAAAACACATGCAAATAGACAAAACACAAGCAAATTAAGAAAACAAATACATTAATTTGACAACACATGTGCAGCATTCAGCAAACGCGCTGCATATACACACAACACAACCAAATACATAAACACGCTGCAATTAAAAAACGATGCAAAAAGAAAAGCAAACCCCGAAAAAAGAAGCGATGCAAAAAGAAAAACAACTTCATTAATTAATTAAACCTCATTCGACCCCTTTTCTGCCTTTTTATTAGAGTCGGGTATGGCTGCATAGTAAAAAGAGAACTCCTGTCTAATGCCCTTATTAATAACATAATATAATATATTAGTAATATACAGTCTGCTCCCGTCTCAGCTGGGAGGCTGGTGCCTTGCTCGAGCTTCGACCTTTCAAAATAAAAGCTCGAGTTTGGTCGGCTCGTCTTCCTTTGGTGTTTTGGATGTTTTTGAACTAAACAGTACGGCAATCATGCTGATTTTTTTTTTGCATTGCTTCTTTTTTCGGGGTTTGCTTTTCTTTTTGCATCGTTTTTTAATTGCAGCGCGTTTGTATATTTGGTTGTGTTGTGTGTATATGCAGCGCATTTGCTGAATGTTGCACATGTGTTGTCAAATTAATGAAGTTTTCTTAATTTGCTTGTGTATTGTCTATTTGAATGTGTTTTCTGAAGTTGCAGGGCGTTTGCCCCTGTCGGCCACCGTACTGTAGTGATCAACAACTTACCCATTACTCAGGTTGGCTCTTACAAGTACCTTGGTGTACATATCAATAATGCACTCAGCTGGAAGGACCACTAGATGCTCCCCACTCCAGACATAAACAGAGGATGCATTTTTTACAAAGACTTAGAGTGTTTGGAGTCGAACAAAAATGTATGTTGTTGTTCTATCATGCAATACTAAAGAGTATTCTAAAATACGGTATCACAGCCTGGTATGGTAACCTGACAGTACAGTCCAAATCACAGATCGCCCGTCAGGTACAGACAGCTATGAAGATTATGGGGATCAAAAACCATCTGCCTCTCCAGACAATTTATGAGCAGTCGGTTATCAGACAAAAAATAGTTTCCGACCCGACCCACATACTTCACCCAGAGTTACCCTCTGGTAGAAGATTCAGGGTTCATAAATGCAGGCTAAACCGATATGAACACTCATTTGTGCTTATGTCCATTAAGCTTATCAACACTAACATGTAGGCTGGCTGGGTTGTGCACTGTCATTTTGCAATAAGTAGGCTATTAGGGTTATGCAATATGTTAGTGATGCAATACATGGGCTGTTGGATTGTTCAATATGTCATTGTGTACTGCATAGGTTATGTGAAATGTGTCATTTGTGCAATACGTAGGCTATTGGGGCTGTGCCATATATTAGTTGTGTAAATTGTGGCTATTGGGGTTGGTTAAGATGTCAGTGCATTGTGTCATTTGTGCAATATGTTAGTTGTGCAATATGTAGGCTATTTGGGTTGTGCATTATGTCAGTGCATTGTGTCATTTGTGCAATATGTAGGCTATTGGGGTTGTGCAACATGTTAGTTGTGCAATACGTAGGCTATTGGGGCAGTGCAATATGTTAGTTATGCAATAAATAGGCTATTAGGGTTGTGCAATATCTCATTGTGCAAGCGCTGTGCTACATTTATTGCGGAGAATGCAGCCGACCGGGTTGTTCAATTTATAAACTGCCATTGGAAAAGGGAGTTAATGTGCTTACAATTTACAGGTACTTGTCTAATGTATATGAGAGCATGTTTTGTGTTGCATGAGAGGATATGTTGAGAGATGTTTATTTTCTGTATTTTGTGTGGTCTTTGTAAAGCTGCAGAACGGAGTCCAAAACAAATTTTCCTTCGGGGACAGTAAAGTATATCATCATCATCATCATCATCATCATCATCATCATTATCATCACTCTTGTGGCTGAGATAGAAGAAAAGTTACTGACACTGACAGCACCAGAGTTGAATTATATATGCTGGGCACTCAGCCTAACAGTGGGAAAAAATGACAAAGACTTACCTCATGAGGTGAGGAGGCATATTCTCCAGTATCTAGAAGGGGAAGATTTTATTTCACTAGAGGATGAAGGAATGTCTCTATTGCTGCAAGTAAAGGACAAAAATGACGATAATGGCGTATCCCAGCCCCGACAAATAGCGCAAGAGCACCACCCGGTGGTTGAAAATAATATCGCACCCAGTGATCCAAACGAAGAAGGAGAAAATGCTTCTGTCCCAAATGCAACAGGAACAGCTTCCCAGAATGTTTCTTTTGTCCATCCACTGTACAGAAGGGAGTTCAAAATAATTGGACAAATTGGAGAACCAAATCAAAAGGATAAACTAGTGTACACTAGCTAGGAAAGACAAATCCAAAGAACACTGAAAAAAGGATATGATGAGGGAGAAGTCGTAGAAGCTGTTATTCAAGCTATAACTCCAGGAACAAAACTGAAGATTTATCTTGAAAGAAGAGTTAATCTGTCATTGCAAGCTCTCAGACAGATATTACGGACTCATTACATTGAGAAGAATGCCACAGACTTGTACCACTCCCTCACGCACGCTGTTCAAGATTCAAAAGAAACACCCATCCAGTTCTTAGTGTGAGCCATGGATCTGAGACAAGAAATTGTCTTTGCTTCAGAAAGAGTTAAATCTGGTTTGAGGTACAGCACAAACAGTACTCAATGGCCTCCATGATGATGCCTTCCGTGCAGACATAAAGCCATACTTACAGAATCCGAAAGTTGAAGATGAAGTCCTTTTGGAGAAAATTACGGCTGCATACACTCTGGAAACAAAAAAGATGATCAAAATTGCAGCAGTTAGTGAGGAAAGTGAGGAATGTGGAAAGGAAACCTATGCGCACAAACCAAACGATAAGAACAAACACGGTGAGACGAACAAACGTGATACACTGATGGAAAAGGTGGACCAAGGTAATAAAGCTATATGTGAAGCTATTCAGAACCTCACCACTCAAATTGCCAGTCTCCACCAGACCTCTAAGCTTCAACCAATGAGAGTGAGTGAACAGCCAAACCGAAAATATCGACCACAGCCAAAGACTGTAAATAGTAAACAGTGTCAGCAGTGTCAATTGTCCAATCCGGATGGAAGGTGTAGTCACTGTTGTAAGTGTGTCAGTGCAGAACACTGGGCATCAGGTTGTAGAATGAGAAATGCCTCAGCCAGTACAAACAAGATCAAAATTCTGATTCATCCTGCCGAAAACACAGACAACGTGGATATGTTCAACTTAAGAGCACCCAAGCAGGCAAACTAGTAGGGAAGATATGCCTAGTTTGAGGTTCCCTAGGGGGAGTTGACACTTCAATACTGTGGGACACCAGTTCACAGGTATCAATAGTGGGAACGAACTGGAAAAGAGAATACTTCCAAGATGTTAAGGTGAAACCAGTGGAGGAGCTGCTTGAGGAGGGAGCTATTGATAGTGGAGCTATCAGCTGCAAATGGAACAGACATTCCATATGACGGATGGATGGAAATTGAATTCACCTTGTCCAAGAATGCTGTGGCTGGGATGAGTGACAAACCTGTTGTGGTCCCAATCCTAGTTGCCAGCAGTGACATTGAACGCCCCATCATTGGCTTTAATGTGATTGAAGAACTGTTTTAAGTGCGCAACACAAGAGACAATAACAACAAAACAAAGAGTCAAAGTTGTCATATTGCCATTTAAGGTGCGTTGATTGATTCATTCGTCACCTCATGCATCGAGTAACATGCAAGAAATTATTTCACGTAACAATTGCCGTTGTCGTGCCAAAGAGTGATCGCCGTCTGCCCCCTAGATTATAACCAATCCAGTCCTTTAGGCTTGGTGCGTAAAAAAGGGAAAGAGGGAGAGACCGTAAACTGTAGGTAGGACAGTGAGAGGGAGGAAAACAGCTGGGGTGTGCAGTGTTGAGATTGTCTGAAGCAATGTGATGCACAGTTCAACCTGTGCTGGAAACACAAGCAACATGTCCTACATGAGGACACTTGGTGTTATTTAATGCTGTTTTACAGATGCTGACTGTGAAAGAGATCAGATTAAATCAAACAATGACATGATTTTAAAGACACACTGTTGCTTTGAATGAAAAGTGTTGAAGTGAATAGATTTAGTGTGGAATCAGCTTCATGTGTAACAACCTTATACGCCTTCTCAAGAGTTGACCTTGTGGTAATAAAGTCCTGTGATATCTTTGCAGTTGGGACAGATCAGTGAACGTCTCCATCAGGTGAGACTCTACAGAGACCTTCTGCAGGGACAAACCTGGAGACAACTGTTGAAATAACATGACTTCTTATTATTAATAGTAGTTTATTATTGTTTTTCAGACCTGATTGTGGTACTAGCTGGACAGGATGCCACTCTGCCATGTTGGGCTGCTGATTCCTCCATCAGAGCTGTAGAGTGGACCAGACCTGACCTGGAGCCAGAGTACGTCCTCTTTTATAGCGATGGATACTTGGAAACCGACGAACAGAATCCAGACTTTAAGGACAGGGTGGACCTGGTGGACAGAGATCTGAAGGATGGAGACATGTCTTTAACTCTGAAGAATGTGAGCAGCATTGACAACGGAACATATGAGTGTCGGGTTGCATCAGCTGATTTCAGACGTAAAAAGAGAGCCAACATCGACTCTGAGCCAATCAGAATCATCCGTCTGCAGGTTCCAGAGCCAGCAGGTGAGTGAGTCTCTCTCAGTGAGTTTTTCTGAGTATCAGGTTGTAGCTGCAGTTTCTAACATCAGAGAGGATGAAGGCTGCTCCACTATCACACATTTAATGACTCATGTGTGTTATTCATCTCCAGGTTCTAACAGTGGAAGCTCCATGGATGAAAACTCCATGAATGCTGTCCCTGAGGATAGAAACTCCTCTCCTGTAGGTCGATACCGTGGACTGGCAGCAGGTGTTGCAGGTGGACTGTTTCTTTTAGCTGTTGCAGTGGTTGGTGTCCTGATATATAGAAGACCTAACACCCCATCAGTCCCTCCTACTACTACTGATGAAGCGCCCGCCACTACGCTTGTTTGACAACTCACAGGGACTAGAAATAGTCTCTGTTGCTTTTTAAAAATTTTGAGATTTGAAAGAATTAATTAGATTTTTATTTCGACAACCTAAAATATATATATTTATTTGATTAACAAGTAAATTAATCTATTTGGCAGTTTCATACATCAGTGTTTCCCGGTCATTTAAATTAACGCCACATATCCATTCCAGTGTTTTGCCTGTAATTTTGGGGTCACTCAGGCTGTGGCAGGCAGATACATATTTAGCTGTCAGTAGAGCTGCTGTCCCTTCTCCTAGGAGAACTTCCAGCTTCTTTTCTGGTGTTAACTTTGGGAAGTTTTATTTTTTTGGCTATTTTTCCAGGCTGTAAATCTCTAAGGGCGTTTTCACCCTAGAACTAGAGTTTGTTTGAATGGAACTAGAGTTTGTTTGTCCCACTGGTGCGGTTCTTTTGGGCAGGTGAGAATGCGGCAATCAAACTCTGGTGCCCATCAAAAGTGGACCAAACCAGCGTACCGAGACCTGCAGAGTTCAATCGAACTCTGGAGCAGTTTGTTTGTGGTGAGAACGTGATCCGTACTCGAACCTCACCAACTCTACATACTCCTCCAGTCTGAGCTGATGTCTCCTGTAGTCAGGTGTGTTTACCAGTCTGCGATGCAGCAGAGCAGCAAACTGTAGCAGCTTGCAGTGTTTCTATCACAGAAATACTATTACTTTTTGCACTCTACGTCCCACTCCATGTGTACTTGTCTTAATATTCTGTCTTATTTGTATGTTTGTATATTATGTTGATATGTGCCTATATTTATATTGCTGTCTCTATTGTACAGTATGTTACTACTATGTGTCTATGTGTTGAATGTATAGAGAGTTAACACCTACCAAAGTCAAATTCCTTGTGTATGTAAGTATGCTTGGCCAATGAATCTGAATCTGATTATAATGCTGGACAGTTTAAGAAAAAATTAGCATATTTTATTCGTGATATTTTGTGAGTAGACTCTGAATCTGCAAAGTTCTCTGTTAGGTACAGTATGTGTAGTACAATGTTCTCCTCTGAAGTAAAAGTACACAGTGACGCTGTAGTATTCAGTACAGTTAGTTGCATATCAAGTGCCTTAGGATTACAATGGTTCTTCAGAAAGCTACAAGCAGCAATTTAGTAGGCCAAGCCATTCTAAACATGCCTATTAGTATTTTATAAGCCAAGCCATTCTAAACATGCCTATTAGTATTTTATAATGAGGTGTTAAGAGTTCTTCTACCTGTTATCGGTTTGTGTGTTTTTCGTCTGATCAGGCATTTCATTTGTTTATTTTGTATTGTTTTTTTTCTCATCCCTTTAGGGATTGTGTCATTTGTATAAGCTTATAGAGGCTGCTAATGTGTGGTTTACCCTGAGGAGTTGATTAAACTCTGAATACTGTTTATTAAATCATCTCATGTAGCTAATAATATCTCAGGGGAACTGAAGTGACGAGTCAGTAATAAGACTTTAAACTGTATTTATTATCTAGAATGTAGAATGACATGATGTTTGTAAAAGGAAATGTGTTATGGAATAATGTGAATTGCACAGCTGACATGAGCGTACCATTTCAACAAAAAATACTTGCACTTTGTTACATTTGAATCCTCATGTTTTGCTACTTTTGTATGAACAAGATCAATAAAGTGTTCTCAATCAGATATTCATTGTTTTTATTTATATTAGCAGTTCACATTTTGTTCTTTGAGCTGACCCCAGGTCTGCTGTGTCACACCATTTCCTTCTGTTTCCACTGTTGTACTTGTACACATCAGGTACTGTACATTACCTTATTTGTTTCCCTCACATGTGCCTATTCCTCATCTAAGCACGCCCTCGAAATTTTCCGCCTCATATTTTCTTTTTGAGTCGACCAAAGGCTGACAACGCCAGTACCATTTTCAACTGTTCATCTAACATTTTTTTCTCTCCAAAAAAGGAACATAAATTATGAGTGGTGAGTAAATAGTCTTCCCATATCATGATAGTTTATATGTCCACAGTCCTGTCTGGCTTCTGGTCTTGGCCATTTTGAAGGAAGAATATATATTATCACTGCCCGCTGGCATGGAGAGTTATTCTCACGCATGTGCAGAACGTACGTCGTAGTTAACCGTCGGCTGTAGTCTTTGCGGTGTGTTCAAGTGCAATTTTTTGGCCAATACAAAGGCAACAGGAGTCTGGGCCCTAAGACACGGGGGAGATGCGAGGACAGATGGATCCTCAGTACGTAAATGGGACCCTCTGGTACACTCGAGCATTACTTTTAAACAACATCCTTTTCCTATGAGGTGTGCACAGTTGTATCACCTGTCACTTAATTCTAAATAAATCCTACATTTATTCTAGTCAGCCCACCACCGGTCGGTGTTAAGGCCAGATCCAGAATTTTTCTCAGTGATGGAGAAAAGTAGATGTGATTCCAGCCACTTTTCAGATGTTCTTTCAAAACATTTTAAGTGACAAAAACAATATGAATCATAGCAAAGTATCTCTAAAAGCGTGTCCGGTGGGGACTAAAAATGAAAACTCTATTACATGTGGAGCAATAACACAGATTTACAGGTTCAATCTTGGCCTCGTATTCTAAAAATGCTCAGATTTCCCACTGGCAGTTTGCCCATGAACCACTGGATTACACTTCTGCAACAGTCACACACATTACTATAAATACAGTGGAAGAGTTTATGCAGTCAGACAGCCAGCAGGAGGCAGCTTTCACTCTGTTCTCCAGAGGAGCATTGCACTGGGAAGTCAGTAGCAGGAAGTCCGCAGAATAATCAGCTCCACCACTGGAGGGACAAAAGGCCCAGTGGACAGACAGAAACAGAACTGCATTAATGCATCAATATGTGAAAAGAGTTCATTTATATGTTATATACAGTTAAGTGCATCTGTTTTCTATCAGATCAGCAGTTTGTCTGCAAGTAAACATGTTTCTGTGTTTCTTGGATCTCTTCCAAGAAGTCATTTTATCTGAATGCAAAACATGTTACATCACATTTAGGTTCTTCTGTTAAAGATACACCCATGACGCTGAAACTAAAACACACACACACATGAAGCTGAACTGAGATTCAACAACAAGACAAATATGTAAAACTAAAACACACACATCCATTCAGACACACATATAAACACCTTAATAATAAAGAAATAAAATAAAGATGATCTGAGAGCTGATTCCAACTGTGTTTGATCCAAATGGTCCACAGAGAGAGAAATCAAACTAAACTCTGACCAACATCACCATTATTTCTAAAGCAACCAGACTGTCAATGTTTAAATCTCCTGATAAGATCTGAGTTTAAGCTGAAAAACTTTTCCTCAATATATGAAATTCCAATGATTGAATCCTGTTATCATGTTCCAGGGAGAGGACCTGCAGTGATTATCAGTGAGGGAGGAGGAGATTATCATGCTGCTGCTGCTGCTGCTCAGAGACAGGCCTGGTTTGACAGCTGATGCCTAAAGTCATGGTTAATTGTCAAATGATGTCCTACCCCAAAACATCTTGGTCAGATTTTTATTCTGAAGGATTTTATTGGACGTTAGGAGATTTTTTTGTGGAAGGCTCATCTCTGTTGGCAGCAGAGCAGCTCAGCTGATGAGTTCAGACAGATTCAAACTTTCATCATTTCAGCTCAGAGCTCAAACACTGACCGGTGTTGGAGAAGAAGCTGAACATTTTGGCCCAAAGACTTTCTATATTTCTCTTAACTGTGGGTGAAAGTGTCTGCGTGGGTATTTTATTCAGTTTACAGTGTTAATGGTACCACTATCCAAGTGTTCATATTCAAATAATCTGACTATGTTCACACTGAGAAGCACATACACACAAACAAAAAGAAAATATGACACAGGCAAATCCAAAGAAACACACACAGAAATAGTCTGGAGTTCACTGAAAGGGCTGTAACAGAATTAAGTGTTTCATGCTTCCTCTTTTAGACTATATCCAATTAATAGTACTTGGGTAACATGTTTTTCACAACCAAGCAGCATCTCAATATTAATATTATTTTTTTTTCTCACCGTTATCCAGTTAAGATTTATTAAATGTGCTGTACATGGGAGACCTCATGTTGTGTTAACCACAGACACAAAGGAGAGAGTCATAATATATGCTTCTGTAGATCATATTTATTGTTGAGTTCAGTTAAATATCTGACAGAAACAGCCACCCTCTTTTACCCTTCATACTGTACAGACATTCTATTCCTTCATATAAATAGTCATTACAAGCTGTTTGACTTTAGAAACCGAAATGATCAGTTCTTCAGGTGTTGATTGCATGTTTACTTCATCCTTTGCACTGTAAAATCTCAGAATAAGTTATATTAAATCATCTTTTCTTTTATTATTAACTCAGTGTTATCAGAGAAAACACTGTAATGGGAACTCCCTGTTTATAACAAAGACCTTAAAGAGGAAAATGGTAATGAGATGCTAAACTGGACAAACTTTAAACTTTAGTTCCAACAAGTCATTTTATCTGAATACAAAACTTGTCATTTCACATTTCATACTTAATGGGAGGGACCTTCTCCGCATGTCGACCCCCAACAAATGATATAAATTATTAAAAGATATAACTTCTCTCCCTATGGATTTAAAGGGCTGTCTAGAAGTGCATGCTGTGATAAATTATATAAAGAAAGTTTAAACTTTGAAATAAAAACATGAGTCTGTAAAGCTGCACAAACTCTGGGCCTTCCCTCATCTGATCAGACTGATCTGAGACCAGCTGCAGCTCCTTCACAGTTCAGTGTTGTGGAACTTGGCTCGCAGCCATAAAAACACCCTGAACTAGGAACATCATTCATACATTCATGTAACATCATTCTTTCTTAAAGCCACCGGACTGGCAGTGTTTAGAATCTCAGATCTGAGTTCAAGCTGAAAAACTTTGCCTCAGCATTTGATTCAGTGATCCAATGACTGAGTCCTGTTATCATGTTGATCAATGAAGATTAGATTATCATGCTGCTGCTGCTCAGAGACAGGTCTGGTTTGATTGTAGTTAGAGTAAACAGTTAAATGTCTTTTTACCCTCAAACACATTGGTCAGGTAGGCCTATTTATTATGAAGGATTTCATTGGACGTTGTAAGATTTATTGTGGCAGATTCTTCTCTGTGTGCAGCAGAGCAGCTCAGCTGAGTTCAGAGAGATGTAAACTTTTAACTTTAAAATAAAAACGTGAGGACTAGTTCTCTGGAGTCTAAAGCTGAGAAACATTGTGTCTGACCTCAGCTGACCCAACTGACGGCTCAATACAGCAGCCTGATGCCATACTGTACACTATGACTAACAAAGGCCACACTCACTCACAGCCAGAAACAGGAAACTAAACCAAGAACAACATCCACGTTCTGTCTTAAAGCAACCAGACAGTCAGTGTTTGAATCCTGATCAGATTGGAGTCCAAGCTGAAATAGTTTAATTTAACACTTGGAATTTTAAGTGGTTAACCATCTAGTTACGGGGAAAAGATAAGCAGTGTTTATTAGTGACCTGCTGCTCAGAGAAAGAGACGGTCAAGAGTTGTTCAAGACCTGCTGCACCTGACAGATATTTAATACATTTTGTTAATGTTTGACTCACTGCACACCAGGGGCAATTTAATGTTTTTTTTTTATGTGGGATGGCACAAATATACAGTACCAGTGTAGAATATTAGCAGTTAAAGTTATATTTGTGGACGTTTGTGCTCCTGAACACATTTAAAATATTAATATAACACACACAAACAATATGAGGTTGGATATTTGGAGAGGCTTTATTTGTGTTCAAAGAAAGAAAAGTGCACAACTATGAATAAATAAAAGTAAAAACTTGAGGATCCAAAAGTAGCTAAATATGTACTAAAATATGATAAAAGAGCAAAACAGTTTAAAGTGCATTAAGGTATTTGAATGTTAAAACTGAGTCATCAACTTCCATCATGTCTCTGATCATTAATATTTCATCCATTGATTCATATTAAATAATTATCAGCTGATTTCAAAGAACATCACTTTGGTATAGTTCACATTTCATAACATTTCCTTTTGGAAACATCATGTAAATCTACTTAGTAGATAATAAATCCAGTGTAAGGTCTTATTTAGAGACAGACTCGTCCTATATGTCCCCCTGAGATATTCTGAGCTGCATCAGATGATTTTATAACTACAATAACAACAATATTCACAAATAATCAACTCCTCAGTTTAAAAGAGCAGAAAACTAAAATGCTAAAGTGATATATCAGCCCTGAGTACATTATTATTACATTTGCTCATTTAATGGAGCATGAAGTACTTCTGTGTATTGCTGCTGAGTTCATGTCGTCTGAACCTTATTCTGCTGTTAAAGAACATTTTAATAACTTGTGGTTTACTTTTATCTGAGCACATTTTCAGTGATGACAACAGAACTGTTGGTGCATCCACAGGACACAAGCCTTCGGTGATTGCACATTCCCCCTCTCTCTCTCTCTTTCATGTCTTGGCTGTCTTATACAAATAAAGGCCTAAAGTGCCCAGAAAATTATCTTTAAAAATTAAAAAAATAAAACATGATGGGCTATTCTGAAGATCTCATTATCTTCACTCCAGTTTCATGCGCGCGAAACAATCTTCTGAACATAGTCATATTGAGTCTTAATTAGCTTTGTTTGCAACGTATTTGAATGTAACGGACATTCATTAATATCAAAAAATTTACACGGTAAAGTTTTTAAGTCACGTAACTTTTCTTTTTGTTTGAAGCAACAGTTATTTTACTCAAGTAAAACATTCTAGATCTCTAGATGTAAAAGGTCAAGGTAGACTTCATCGAAGCCTCCCCTGGGAGCATCAGAGCTCCAGATAACACAGATCCCAGACTCAGATACACCCAACCCCCCCCCACCACCACCACGATGAGGTGGAGATTCACAGAGGGGAGAAACAGAGCCAACACCAGATCTGCACATGATCTCAGTTCTCCTCAGTTTTTAGAGGAGCTAAACAGTGTCCTGCCTCAACATCAGCAGCAGGTTGTCCTGGTCTCTTGTTCTTATTTCTTTTATACATCAGGACACCAACCACTGCAACAACTACAGGAAGCAGAACACCTGCTGCCAGTCCACCGTATCGACCTACAGGAGAGGAGTTTCCATCCTCAGGGACATCATTCATTGAGTTTCCACTGTCCAGACCTGAAGATAATAAAACATATGAGTCAGTAAATGTGTAGATAGAGGAGCAGCTTTCATCCTCTCTGATGTTAGAAACTGCAGCTACAACCTGATACTCAGAAAAACTCACTGAGAGAGACTCACTCACCTGCTGGCTCTGGAACCTGCAGACGGATGGTCCTGATGGTTCGGATTGGGTCACTGTCTCTCTTTTTTTTCGTCTTGGACCATCTGCTTTAACTCCACACTTGTATGTCCCGATATCGATGCTGCTCACATTCTTCAGAATTAAAGACACGTTCCCGTCCTTCAGCTCTCTGTCCACCAGCTCCACCCTGTCCTTAAAGGATGGATGCTGGTCGTCTGTATACAAGAATCCATCACTGTATAAGAGGGGTGGTATCTGGCTCCAGGTCAGGTCTGGTCCATTGTACAACTCTGATGGAGGAATCATTAGACTGACATGGCAGAATGACATCATCTCCAGGGTGCACTGGTAACACAATCAGGTCTGAAAAACAATAACAAACATTAATAAACCATAAAAAGTAATTCCCTTTCAAAAGGACTCCATCAGGTCTAACACTACAGAAGGGAAGTTCACTAATCAGTCAGAACGTGTATCACGACAAATAAAGTACCTTTACCTTTTACCTTTAGAACTGCAGAGATATCACAGGACTTAATTCTCACAAGGTCAACATCCACCCCACGAGAGGAAAACATCTCTCTCTTTCCTCCTCTTTATTCCATCTGCTAGCAAACAACAGAAACATGTCTAAAAGCTGCTGTGGGGTGATATGAACTACCAACTATGTAAAGAACCCAGAACTTAAGTCTTTAGGGGTTGCAGACCCATAAAATGGAAAGATTAGCTGTTAAAATGCTGATGTTAATAACCAGACTGTAGGTGATCCGTAATCTGAACAGATTTAGTAATCTAAACGTCACTATCAGACAAACAGGCAACTAAAATCTCTCCAATTCAAAAACTATAAAGATAATGTAAAACATCATCATGTTGTGTCGATTCTGAACCAACCAGCTGTTAGATCAGCTGAGAGCCAGACGTTTCCCAGCATGCCCCTGGGTCTTGCAGTCGGTGGAAAGCAACTGCGTTAGCTGACTGTCAAACCTGCTGCCGCCTTGATCTGGTGAGGTTACGTCCAGAGTCAGGATCAAGTCGGACACAAATCTACCCGTCTTGCATTGGGCGGCGATCAATTCTGCCCAGACCAGGCTCATCTCGAACGAGCCTCATAATTTAGCCACAGCACTGCACAGACCAAAAGATGTCACACCCCCCCCCCCCCCCCGGCTGTTAGCCTCCCTCCCTACCTCTCTCTCTCTAGCCTGCTCCTTTCAACAGTTTCATTCAAATATGTTATACTTATATACAAATACATACAAGTAATACATGTGAAATACGTTGGACCAGAAGCTTTGGATGAAATTACTGTTGTATTGGTGTCCATGTGGGATGGAACACTTAGTGGCATGACATTCATTCATTCATTCATCCAGGTTTACATTTGAACTATTCCATGTAAAACAATTATATGTAGTCAAATATTATTTACTTTATACATGTGTCCAGTCTTATCAAAAACACTGATCTTGACTGTAAATAAAGAGATGATCATAATGATCATAATAATCCTTTATCTGTTTTAAACACCTTCACATTTTCTTTCAACAAGATGACATCACTGAATATTCAAAAACAGTTGTATTTCAAAAACAAGTCTATTCACAATCAAAGCTGATATTTACCAGAAGCTGCTTCAGTCAGAAGGAACAACAGGAGTAGAAATGGAGCCATGAGATCTGACAGAGAGGTGATCTGCAGTAGTCTTTCTCTGTTCTCTCGTCACTTTTACTACAAGACACACTATATAGTTTGGGTGTCGGAGCTAAGTCCCAAGAAAGTGCACGGAGGTTATTAGCTTTGAGCCTTTTTATACCACACGCTCTACCCACTACAATGACCACGCCCAGACAGGCTACATGAATCCGTACAGAGGTAATTTCCCTTCTCAACAGAGCTCTAACTGAAGCAAAGGCCTACTGGAGCACCTTGCACAACCTTGCACAATAGGTTTCTCTACATCCTATCATTACTAGTGAAACAGTTGTACATTTTTACTCCCAAACTTGCACATTTAAGTTTATCTATATCTATTGAAACAGTTGTACATTTTATTTCCAAATTGTCTATATTTTAAGTATTGCTTGTGTAGTATTCAATTATTATTTAATGTATACTCTGTATGTGTGCTGTGTGTCTGATATTTTGCTGCTGCAACACCGTTATTTCCCATTTTATTTGGGATCAATAAAAAAATCTATCTATCTATCTATCTATCTATCTATCTATCTATCTATCTATCTATCTATCTATCTGTACCACCCTCTAGGTGGGAATGGCACAACAGAGGCTCTATTTCCAAAGGAAGCTAAAACTCGCTCACCTCCCTCTCCACCTGTCAGTGATAGAGAGCATTTACTAACCTATTGCTGCAATGTGTGGTTCTCCAGCTGCACAGAAAAGAACAGCAAGGACCTGCAGCGGGTGGTTAGGGCGGCTGAGCGCGTCATTGGAGCAGCATTGCCTTCACTCACAGACAATCATGGTAGACTGTAGAAGAAAGCCAGTTTTATCTTCAAGGACATTACACACCCTGGTCACTCTCTGTTCTCTCCACTGCCCTCTGGTAGGAGATGCAGGTCCATCAAGTCCAAATCAAACAGGTTAAAGAACAACTTCTATCCAATAGCTGTCAACTCCATAACACCAAATGGCCACTGAAAAAGATAACTGCTATTACACCAGGGACTGTTCTGTTTGTGTGTGGTGTCTGTCTGCACTGTATGCACTTATCATCTACCCTAATTTTTAATGCAACTTTTTAACTTATATCTATTTATGTATTTTATCCTGGTATGACTGTTTGTGTTTTTAATGATGTGTTATGCCATCAATGCGGAGCTGCTAAACTGCATTTCGTTGTCTGTAAAGCAATGAGAAATCAACTATTCTATTCTATTCTCTACAACACTGCATACTGTAAAGACACTCTTCTATTCCTTCATATAAATAATCATTACAGTGATTTACTTTTGCAATAAAAAAGAGAATACCAAAAACTGCAATAATACAACATGGCTCTTGTATATGGGATGTTTTGGTTCAGGAGCTTTAGTTTAATACCTTTTCATACTCCAAGTCATTCTGCTGTTTGAAGAAAAACTGTGACTATAAAGATATGAAGCTGTAAGAGTTCAGTTACAGCAGCCATCTTTACTGATCAGACAAACACACACACAGAGCACTGACTGACCTCAGTCTACTTTATTAACTCTTTCCTCTCTGCACCGTCACACTATTTATACTCTTGTTAGGTTACAGAAACACTTTGACTTGTTTGTTGGTCATTGTTATATTATGCATTCATTATATAGGTAGCTATATTTGGTTCATGATAGTTACATGTGTATGTAGATCTCTCTGTGTTCAGCTTTATGTCTGATTCTGTCTTCCTGTAAACACATTTGGATGGTGAAGGCGAGCTAGTCCCGCCTTACTCTGCTTCTGATTGGCTTATCCTGGTATTCTCACCCTAACCCTAACCAATCTCCCATTGTGGCTGTAAGCCCAGATACTGAGTCTGGTCTTCATTATCCATATATGGCATCAGGCTGCAGCAGGTTGCAGCTAGTTATTAGCTGAGTCAGCTAAGGGAAGACCCAGAGTGTGTGCAGCTTTAGACTCCTTTTTTATTTCAAGGTTTAAAGTTTCTTAATATAATTTATCACAGAATGCACTTATAGAGAGCAATTTTAATTATTATTGAATGGTTTCTTGCATATTTGTAATATTATGGACACAGTATTACAATAAAATATATTGGATGATAAATACAATTAATATAATAATAATAATCACATTGGACTCCAACCATCTATATTTATTAATTATTAAGTGGTCTACAGGACACATTAAATCTAGAATAACTTATCTTTATCGAAAAATAATTTAAAACAAGATTCTTCCGCTATTCACTCAAATTAAAAAGTACTAGCATTATTCATAATGTATGCTTCAGATGTGTTTATTGCCTGATGTGTTGTAATGTGTGGATCATTGTGTATCCTTAGACATTGTGAAAGGATTAATATTTATAATAGTATCTATGATGTGCTTGCAGGTGAAGGAACAAGCCGAGCATACACTGACACTATTCTACAGCCTAAGGACAACTGAAATAGATCCTAAAGTGTGTGAGTCTGCCCAGACAGCACCTAAAGACCCTGCTGACCCCCAGCCTCTGAGACTCTGAGAGTCCTGACATCACGTTGTCGGCGAACTCGTTCAGCTCTGTTTCCGCTTTGTCATCCAATCAAATCGAAGCATTGACGTCAACGTCAATTTGCGCACGACACGTTGGCTGCGGCTAGTATACCCCACGTGTTAGTCAGCAGAGGGCCTTATCAGGTAACAGGATACTTTACATTTCCAAAAAGAGAAGATGGGAGACGTTGCCATCCCCACCACTTACAGACAATTAGTGAATGGAGAGAAAATCAAGAGAAGCTAGCTGGTTTATTCCAAGAACAAAAATAGTTCACAGATAGATCACAAGATTCAAATGCTGACTGTGAACAAATAAATCTCTCTGGAACGATGCACAGAAAGCAAAAATGTGTGTCATTCTGCAGTTTGAAGAACAGCTGTGACTATAAAGATGATGAAGCAGTAAGAGTTCAGTTACAGCAGCAGAGGAAGTAGCAGCCATCTTTACTGATCAGACACACACACACACACACACACAGACCTCTGACTGTTTCCACCATCAACGTTATTAACTCTTTCATCTCTGCACCACTCACACTATTTGTAGTTTGACTTGTTTGTTGGACATTGTTACTTTTTATATATGCAGCTATTTTTGGTTCATGTGTTTAATCTCTCTTTTCAGCTTTATGTCTTCCTGTAGATTGTGTAACATTGAGATTCTGACCTATAATGTAAATAGAATCCACAAGCAGTGACTCACTCTGCTGCATTTGTAAAACCTTCAAATTAAAAACATGCCACTGTGACCTTCATGACATTAGTCTCTTCTTCGCTCCCTATCTTGACTTTGTGGGAGGGTTTAGAATTTTATAGACATCAGTTCAGCAGCTATCTTTATGGTTCACAGCTGAATGTGAAATGTTTTACAGTCAGGAAAAACTAAATGTCAGTGTGAGGAATAACCTTACCTGGTTAATTGGTATGGTAACCAGATAATCCTTTGTTGTTTATTCCCAAAACCTGAGTTTAACATGCAGACATGGCATGTGTGCATTCTGAAATGAAACAGAAAGAAAAATGCTTTTTAATACAACTTAAATCCAAACATAATGAATGTGACATAAAACGTAGCTATTTCTTTTTCACAGATTGTCCTATCAGGGAGAATAATAAGAATATACACAGTAATATACACCATAACTACATTATCAGTAACCTACATTAGATAATAACACGGCAACTCTGTCTATAAAATATTTAGACATCAAACATTAAACCAAAATACACATCATAGCTTACATCATGTTTGTCCTCATTGATGCCCACATCCGGGGGGGTTAAACACTGTCCAAATTCTTCTTTCTGGACAGGATTCACCGTGGCGATAAGCTGTTCCTTTTTTCTCTCTCGAGTCGGGAACAGAGAGTGTGTGAAATATGTGTTAGTCATCAGCTTTGTAAACCGTCCACACCCCTCCCCCCTCCCTTTCCCCGCCAAGCTGAAAGCCATGATTCTGCTTTTTCTAGGTGTGTACGCAGAGGGGTTAGTGAGGTATTGCTGAAAAAAAACACTTCAGACTTTCATTTCCTACTTTAATGGCTATTTAGTCTTTGTTTTCTTCTTCTTCTTTTGTGTAGATAGGTGACGTTGGAGTTCTACCTAGTAAGACTATTGTTGCAGATATCTAGAATGTTGATTCTGGATGGGAATCAGTGATATGTTCATTTTATATGTTCATTGTTTATTAGAGGGCAGTTCTCCGTGTGAAGTTGGAAGTTTGGGTTACACTTTACTTGAAGGTATCTACATAAGAGTGACATGACACTGTCATAAACATTATAAACAAGTCAACGTTTATGACATAATGCTTCTTTTAGTGTCATTCTGTTTTTGTCATGACAAGTTAGGGTTAGAGTTCACGTGTTCATGACTGTGTCATGTCACTCTTATGTAGATACCTTCAAGTATAGTGTTACCAAAGTTTGTATGTTAAAACAGGGAGAACACAAGAGCAGGCTGATAAAGCACACTAAAAAACACTAAAAAACACTTTTATTTCAAACAAATAAATAATTCTCACTGATAAACACTGCCTGTCTTTTCCCTGGGATTCAATGATTAAACTGTTTAAAATTCCAAGTGTTAAGTCAAAGTATTTCATCTTGAACTCAGATCTGATGAGGAGATTCAAACATTGACAATTGTTGTCGCTTTAAGAGAAACACGTGATGTTGTTCTCAGTTTAGTTTCCTGTTCCAGGCCACCCCAGTCCCTGAGTCTGGTCTTTATTTCCCTTATATGGCATCAGGCTGCAGCAGCAGGCCCTCACTAAGGAAAGCTGACTATTAAAAACACACATATATAACACTGCACAGCAGTAATTACATAAAGGAGAATCACAGAGGATAGAAAGTATTTCCGATGTGGTCTTGTAAGTACTAAACACACCACAAGATTAAAAACCACACAGCAGCAAGTTCAAACAATACAATCAACATGTAACAGCAGACGGCGGCTTAACTATCAACATGCTGCTTTTTCTTGCTGAGTCATAGTACGTCAAACATGCTAATGGTCTATGCCCTCCAGTAACCTGTGGGTTGCAGGAGGGGCATACTATAGTCTCAGTAGGCAGGCTTCCATTGACTATGATACAATGGAATGCATCTTGTAGAACAGATCAGGTGAGGGAGAGAACAAGGACGGACGGGAATCACCCCTCTCTCAGCTCTCATGGCTCCACTTCTGCTCCTGTTGTTTCTTCTGTCTGAAGCAGTTTCTGGTAAATATCAGCTTTTATTTTTAAAAGATTTATGTTGACAAACTGATTATATTGGGTTTATTTGGGTAATACGGGTAGTTCATATGTGATATTTGTTTAAGTACCTGAGCGCACCTATGACACGCTCGCGGTTAAACTGTGACTCGTTTTAAAAGTGATTTAACCACTGTTCTTATGGTGGCGATTAACACACATTAGTCCACTAAAAAAATTAAAGGATGTTTTGGCTGCCTTGTCCTCACATGACCCCTATGTTGAGACAGACAAGCCACTCGTCCACGTGTTTATTGAAGGAGGAGGTTTTCATTTCGTGCTGAATTTCAAACAGATTTTTGCTACAAGTGCCAAAACATGTATTCTCAGTTTGCATAATCTGGTTAAGATTCATATTTGTCCAATAATCACTAAAGCTTGTCATGCAAGAGACAATAAAAAATATATAAACGCTCAAAGTTGTCATATTGACAATAATTAAAGGTGTGTTGATTAATTCACAACGTCACCAAATGATTCCAGCTGAAACATCGCCTCTGTCTCGCCAAAAAGTGATTGCAGCTCCTACCTGTTAAATATGTCCAGTAACACACAGTTGTTGTTTTTCTTTGTCAGTTACTTATATAAAATATAAAAGATTGATCAAACTGTTTCAGACTGTTAGACCAACTGCGCAGTTTAAAAAAGGGCATGCTGCATAAATAAGGGAACGTAAACTGCAGAATAAAGAGGAAGAGAGAGTGAAACAGCTGGGGTGTGACGTGCGTTGGGCTTTACAGCGTTGTGATTGGCTGAAATAAACAGGAAGAAACAAACCACTTCACTGCAGCCAGCAGCAAGAACAATCTGACGCAACTGTGCTAAATCACACTTGGGGCCCTATTTAAATTATCTAAGCGCACGGCGTGCACAAATCGACTTTTGCTACTTTAAAAAGGGTCCGTGCGCCAGGCGCATGGTTCAAAAGGGTTATACTTAGTGTCTTCTTTAATTGATAGGTGTGTTTGGGCGTAACATGCAATAAACTAATCAAAGGGTCATCTCCCATTCCCTTTAAAAGCCAGGCGTGTTTGGACCTTGGAGCATTGCTGTTATGATGGTGAATTACACCGTAATATTTGTAATCTTCTGCACGTGTGTGTGCTGCTGTGCGTCCCTGTGTGTGTGTAACAAGCATAGTGTGTGCACGCTGTGCACGAGCCTAGGAGTATTTTACTAATGCTCCGTTAAAATAACAACGAGATAAGATAGGGCCCTCAGTGTCTGTTATTTAGTTCTGGTTTACAGACGCTGACTGTGAAAGTGATCAGATTAAATCAAACAATGACATGCTTTTAACGACACATTGTTGCTTTGAATGAAATGTTGACCTTGTGGTAATAAAGTCTCCTGTGATATCTCTGCAGTTGTGACGGATCAGTGAACGTCTCCATCAGGTGAGACTCTACAGAGACCTTCTGCAGGGTCACACCTGTGGAGGCCCATTGCAATAACATGACTTTTATTATTTATTAATGTGTTTTCATTGTTTAGTCATTGTGGTAACAGTGCACCCTGGAGATGATGCCACTCTGCCATGTGAAGCTGCTGAATCCTCCATCAGAGCTGTAGAGTGGACCAGAGACATCCTGGAGCTAGAGTACGTCCTCTTTTACAGCGATGGATACTTAGAAACAGACGAACAGCATCCATCCTATAAGGGCAGGGTGGAGCTGGTGGACAGAGATCTGAAGGACGGAGACGTGTCTTTAACTCTGAAGAATGTGAACATCAACGACCAAGGAATATACGAGTGTCGAGTTGCATCAGGTGGTTCAAGACGGAAAAAGAGAGCCAACATCGACTCTGAGCCAATCAGAACCATCTGGCTGGACGTTACAGTCCCAGGTGAGTGAGTCTCTCTGTGTTTTTTCTGTGTATTATGTTGTATGATGAAGGCTGCTTCACTATCCAGACATTTGCTGACTCATATGTTTTTTTATCTTCAGGTTCAAACAGCAGACGCCCCAATGATGGAAACTCCTCTCCTGTAGGCCTACAGGCTGGATTGGGAGTAGGTGGTTCACTGCTTCTTGTAGCTGTTGCAGTGGTTTGTGTCCTGATATATAAAAGACATAAGGACAAGAGATCAGGAGCGCCTGCAGCTGCAAGATGATGAAGCTTCGGCCGATAAGTTCATCTGACAACTCACAGTTCTCTTTACAACTGACTGCTTTCTCGTGTGTCGTATATTCAACTCTTTTCTGTGGTTGTGAGGACATGTGTAAATCTGATCTGAACCAATAATTTCACCCTTGCATTAACTTACTTTTTTCAAGTGAAACTACTGGTACCGGTGCTCACGTGACCAAGACCAAGATAGCAGCTTAGCTAGAAGGGTCCAAATAAAACCCCTAACATGTACTGTTATTTTTTAACTTAACCTCAGTGTTGTGTCAAAACGTATTGCAATCACACAGTGGGGTATCTTTACTCAAAGACTTAAGACTGGTACTAAAACTAATGGTACTTTGCCAAGTCCGTCAAGGGTCACAGAAGCTAACATGGCTAGCTTAGCCGAGGTTCTCAGTCAGTTGAAGTCACGCCGGGCTGACCAAAGTTGGACAATATCGACACCCGCCTGACTGACATGGCGACCTCAATGGATACGTTGGACAGTAAAGTGACAAGATGGTGCCCAGGAAGTCAAAAGCACTAACCCTCCTCTCCATCGCCTCTCTCTATAAAGACTTGAAAGTTCAATATTCTCATGTATATAGTGTCACCTCATCATGTTTATTTATCTTGATTGTTATATTTTACTATTTAAATGTCCTATTTTGTTGTTATTTTATATTTTACTATTTCAATTTTCAGTTTGTCATGTCATATTGAGAGCTGCTAAACAGTATTTCATTGTTAAAAACAACGACAATAAAGATCTGTTTTATTCTATTTTCTTTGGTGGTTCGCAACTAGATTATACATTGTCCAATCTGCCCCACATATATCATGCTTAGAGTTTAGGCCTGAGGACATTTACAAGTCAATATTGACTCATAGTCATAGCGCCACCTGCTGCTTTACATAGTGTGGTCCACACTTGATATAGTGTGGGAGTCATTTTGTGCATTTCGCCATGGAACAGCCAGTGGTTGCAACACATCATGTACATCGCACTCTGTGAACTGTATGATTTATTGTTTGCTGTTTTAGAACTTTAAAAGTTCTTGCTGCTCTGACATATCCATTTATGGATAAAAAAAGACAGAAAAGTAGATCTTATAATGAAATTGTAAGCTCAGTTGTCAGGGGAATGAGAACATTGGCAAAGGTAAAACAAGAACAGTTTATTAAAGGGCTTACACTTGCCATATTATGCTTTCAGCATCTTTTTTTGAGCATAGGAAACCTTTGATATTATTCTGGAGAATATTCTAGAAAGTACTGGACATTCTTTTGGATTTTTGCAATACTAATAAAAAAATGACTTCATAGATTTCCAGATATTATTTGATTATTGAAGCATGCATTGGTCAATGGTATACAAGCTACATGTATGGACTGTCTGTAAGCGAATTTGGATTTTTCTAGGATGAAGACATGTCCCACCTTACTCGGCCTCTGATTTGCTTACCATGGTATTCTTACCATAACCCTTACCAATCTCACTCCTCATGCCTAAATCTAACCAATCCAACCGACAAAGGCATTGAGTACTAGCCAATCAGAGGCAGAGAAGGGCGGGATATGCCTTCGCCATCCTAGGAAACACAAATTTGCCTACTGTTGACTGTATATAAATAGCTGTTTACAGTTAGTGTTGTTCTGCTAGGCAACGGCTGCCCTCTTGTGGTAGCTGTGCTCTTGGCTTGACCTACTTTAAAGCCCTCAGGGAAGGTTACAGCTGTGAGAAACTCTTTGTATGAATGAAGATATTAAACCTGTGTTCACAGAAATTTTACAGTATAAGGATAATTCAGAGGAATGTAGTATTAGTTCTGAATGTTTATGTTGAAACACATGAACATTGGGCACAGATTGCTGAACAGGCCTACTGGGCAAAGGCTTAGCGGCCCAAAATGTCAGGGGCCTCCTGGGCCTTCACCTGCAAAATGTCACTCAACGAGACACCAACCAACCATGATTAAACAGAAGTGCTAATAAACAGTATATTCATACAGCTTTCACTAGTTTTGAGGTTCGGAGCAGCCTTCTTGGATTGTGATGTTGGAATTGGTGAGGTTGTTCTGACTTTCCAACTCAGAAATCTGAGTTTAGGGTCTGTTCCAGTTAAAAAGTCAGACTGGGAACTTGTAAAATTCAGATTCCTCAGTTCAACTGGAATGCACAACTCTGACCTAACAATCCAACATGGATGGCCTAGTGTGTCAGGGCCTTTAGACATCCCTCATTCTGCAGCTGAAATGATATCAACAGAAGTTGGAACGCCAGTAAAAGCCTCTTCCTTCCTCTTTATCAGAGATGGGGACTCAAGTCTGATGGCGACACCAAGTCCTTCCGGAGTTGTGCCTTTTATCATTAGTTTGGCTTTCAATAACTTTGTAAACAGTGGCAGTAAGCTTACAGCTACATGCAAGGTGTGTGGCACCAAGATAAATGATGCCGGATCAACAACGTCGAACTTGATCAGGCATCTCTAAACGCACCCAGATAGGTCTGTCACTTGCTAATGTGAAAGAGACGTTACATTTAGCATATATCATCACAGGTAACAAGATAACCATCGCAAAGTGTTGTGCTACAGGACATGCTTTGAATTCATAAGATTTAACAATACAGTGTTAGAGACAGATAAGATGGCCAGAGAGATGGCAAAAGACTTGAGACTTGACTTGAACTTGCCCCTCAAAGACTTGAGACTTGACTTTGACTCGAGCTTAAAGACTTGAGACTCGATTTGGACTTCCAAAACTAACTTGTTAACATCTCTGCTCTTTATATACAACTATGTCTATTAAATCCAAAACATCCTGCATTCTCAACAGTACCTCCTGCTGAACCATTCAGTTCCTCAACTGTTCCTCAACACTTCAACAGCAATTCATGGATACAGTGCACTTTATTGTGCACTTTATTACTCATGACTGCACTGACTCATAGGGTGTCCTTCAGCACTGGCACTTCACTTTAAAAAAAAA
Organism: Perca flavescens; assembly: GCF_004354835.1. Lineage (NCBI taxonomy): Eukaryota > Metazoa > Chordata > Actinopteri > Perciformes > Percidae > Perca > Perca flavescens. Next base: position 5,193,293 of record NC_041349.1, read on the forward strand.
AACACACATTTATCTATTTTATTAAGGGATTACTGGTTTGCAGTTGTGGGGAAGAGGGTGGGTGGTTGTATCAACATGTGTCTACATGTGTTTTTAACGGGTATGGACTGTCCTGCTATGAATGCTTTGTTTTTTGTGTGTAATGAGCACACTGCACCAAATTCCTAGCAACTTAGCTGCATGGCAATAAATTATTGAATCTTAAAAACTTGAGTGTCAGCTTGAAGGAAACACACAGAAGTAAACACAAAGATAAAGATGCTTATAATTTTATTTGATCTGATATTAAAAACTTGACATCTATACAAAAATAGAAAAATTCACAGCAGAATCTAAACAAGGATCACATCTTAGGATCCTATGTTCAACACCCTACATCTACAAGCCAAACTTGAAAATGTGGAGTTCCACGGACTCAAAACATTATAGAATCTTTTCAGATCAGTTCAAAAGTGATGCTCCGTGGTGACAGCAGTGATGATATCATCCGATCCCTCCACAGCCTGAGTGGGCATGGCTGTCAACATGGAGACAGGCAGGTCATTTCCTACAGTCAGACCATGTTAGACAGGACATTTAGATAATTGATCAGCTGAAGAGTTCTGTAAGAGACAACTGATTTTTTTTATCCTCCTAATTATGCTTATGTTTAAATTCAGGTTCAGAGTTAAATTCAGAGTCCATGACTACACCAAGTACTGGCTGTGTTTTTTTTTTTTTTACAAAGATGATCGAAGCTTCGTTGACTTTTAATCCAAAAACCCCAACATCAGTTTGGTCTCCATTTAATTTAAGAAAGTTTTGGCACATCCAATTGTTTATTTGTTCAATCCACTTACTTAGTTTTTTTATTGGACTAGTCTCCTGGTAATGTGGTTATGGAAATGGCTGTGTCGTCTGCATATTGATTACTTATTTTGTTTTTAGATGTTAAACATAAGAGACCCCAGAATGGAGTTATAGGGAAGTCAGATGTCATAATTAGCCGCTTAAATGTGTAATTCCCTATATACACAAAGTAGTCCCTGTTCTCTATAGTGCCAGAAACCCAATTTTACAATCGGTCTAGTGTTATAATGTTGCCAATGTCAGTATTTAAAGGTGCTGTAGGTAGCATTGTCAAGATCCAGGACTTAGCCAAAGAATTTGAACATCAACAACTTCTCAGTCCCTCCCCCACTTTCTGCTATACCCCAAACGGTCTCCTAAGCCTCTCCCCCTCTGCCCCCCACAAGGGAGAAGAAATGCGTGTGCATGAGTATTGACTGACACACATTTACACCTGATTGGTGTAAATGAACAGGGAGCTGTGGATTTTTGCATATCGCACTACAGGCTGTAGGTGGTGCCAGAAGAGCCAGATTTCTTTTTTTTAATGACATGCTCTATGTATTTCTACTGGAACATAGGGTCAGTTTCAACAAATATGACAGAAAGTTAGTTTTATAAGTCTTACCTTCTGCATCTATAAGTAGATGTCAATGAAGACATAAATAATAGATAGATAGATAGATAGATAGATAGATAGATAGATAGATAGATAGATAGATAGATATTTCAGAATGCACCTGACGCTTTGTCTCGATATAAAGACATCATGATGAAAGTGGAGATGCAGTACGGACAGAACACTACCAGGTGGACGACCAGTCTGAACCAAAGATGGAGGGGGTCTGAGGCTGGGGGCGGAGCTGCAGAAGTAGGTTTCCCTGTAGAGAGAATCAGCTGTCAGGTGAATATCTGGATGAATGAACTCCTGAAATCAAAGATAACCTCCTCACCTGTGACAGAGACCCAGCTGGGTGGAGACTCTCCAACACTGCTGATGTGACACTTGTAGAGGCCTTCATCAGACCTGGAAACATGGTGGATGGTCATGTGACCTGCAGGCTCAGTCCTGATGAAGGAGCCATCTTTATAGAAATCAGCTGGGAGGTTGGAGGATGTCTTTGTTCTACAGGTCAGAGTGAGGTCTTCTCCCTCCATCACAGGGAGGACAGGACTCTGCAGGATCACTGGTCCACCTCAACACAGAGACAAACTACAGCATGTCATCCATTCACACACAGCTTCATCAATACTGACTCCACAGTCTGATCTTACCAGTGACAGTGATGGTGATGTTGTTACTGGTTGCTCCCTCTCTGGACTCACACCAGTACACTCCACTGTGTCGTGTAAGCATAAAACTGATGTTACAGGAAGAACCAGCAGGTCTTCCCCAGCCATCTCCACACTGAGTCCTGATTTCATCACTCGTGTTCCTCCTCAGAGTCCATCCAGCAGAGCTGTCGTCCTCCTCACAGCTCAGAGAGAAAGACTCTCCTTTAAACAGCTGAGAGCTGCTGGGACTCACAGTCAGAGAGGCTGGAGGGGGGAGGGTTTGGTGGTTAAAAAATTAATCAATGCTCTTTTACATTTTCAATTCCCACTTGCAGTAATTCATACTTGCTCCTGGGATGCTCCAGTATCTTTACCTTATTGTATATAATGTTTTCATCTTTCTCATTTTCTACCTTAATAATAAAACAAGTATCTCTAAACTTAAGCTACGCAGAATTTCAATCAGTTCGGATGTGGTTAACCATCTTTGTATTCTGGGGGAGTCTCTGTGCACAGTGCATCATCTTTTCTTGTTAAATATGCCCCGATCAGATCAGTTGTGTGTTTTTGTTATTCTTGCTAGGCAACAACAGAATCACCAGTTTTTTCAACTCATGCTGCTCCTGAAAAACGCCACTTAAACGCAACTAGGCCAGGGTTTCCCAGCAGAACTTGCAGCTTAGTCCGCCTAAGCAAAACATGCCATGAATTTGAAAGTAATCAGTTTTTACAATCTTCAAATATGTGACAGGGCTCGACATTAAGCTTTGTCCGCTTGACCGGGACAAGTGGATTGTTTTGTAGGGCAAGTGGAAGAGAAATGTACTTGCCCCATTGGACAAGTTAAAACTCAAACAAAATGAAATGCCATGTTACTTCACGTTACGTGCCACTCGTACTAGGGTTGGGTACCAAACAAATAACGTTGGTACTACAGAGAATGGATTCACTTTAAATCACACGGTGCCAAATTTCAGCCGAGAGCGCATAAGCGCGAGCATATCTGACGTCTCTGCATCTTGACAGAGAGTGGAGCACCGAATGCTGACACAAACACGCAGAGCAGTGGTGCCGATGGAGCGAAACAACGTTGACTTTGTTAAAGTCACAGTGAGTCACAGCAATGTCGGTAAAGCAGTTGCAATTGTGTTTACACTTTTCAAAACTCCACGCAGACAGCGTATATAACGGCGAGGTGAAAGCTGTCACGGTATGGGTTAACGTAGATTTCCTCTGTGACAGGCAGGCACCAATGTGTTCACTATGCACTATTCCCCCCCACCGCGGTCTGACGGCAAACTGCCGACCACATTACCTAGCACATTTTGTGCGGAAAACCCTGGCCTAGGCCTCAACTGTTCTGTCTAATTAAAAAAGTGTACTGACCTTGGTTTGTTGTGAAGCTCAGTAGTGAGATCAGAACTGAAGAGAAATAGACCTTGGGTTAGTTTGAGTTTGTGATACAAGACATTCACAGTTTAAATAATAAATGAGAAGAGCAGCAAAAGCATTTGCACAACCTTTCAAATTTACTTGCATCATTTCTTCTCATAAACTCATGTTATGTTTACGTTCAGGAGCATTATTAAGACAAAAATTGCTGTAAAAACCACAGTTTAGATTCCTCAGTTTTATTTTAATCTTTTTATCTTGTATTTCCTTCAGCACTTTTTAAAAACTCACACAGTTTACTCACAGAGCAGCCACAGTAGATATGTTTCCTCCATCCTGACACTTTGTGAAGTGAGACTTATTGAAATGTGTTGTCAAGTAAACCCCCCTCCTTCCTTTGTGACTGTGGCCCTGTGTTGTGGTTTCCTCTTCACACAAAGAAAAAGGTTTATTTGTTTTCATTGCAATGAAGCAGATAAATTCATTTGTAAATAAAATTTTAATGAAGCACTAAACCACAACATGAAGTGAAGAGAGACGAAAAACTAAATGTTGAGATGAAAAATAAGCAATGACCCACACCTGAATGTAAAAGAACATGAATACGATGCAACACGTGTGTGTGTGGTCATTGTTTTAATGCCTGAGGTGAAAGTTACCTTTTCACACAGATACACAATGTTGATTTGAATTTGTCATAGATTTATTAGGAAATGACTTGATGATGGTTTTTAAGCTGTATCTTCCTGTAGATGGCCACGGTTAAGTTCAGAGGAAGTGAATGGGGGAGATTTTGTACCTGCGTCTCTGACAGCTCGCTTTTGTTTAACCACGGAAATGTGGTCAGAAAGAGACTCAAAAGGAAGACACTGTGTAGCTGCACTCCATCAAACTACACATCAAGATTCAATCAGGTCTGCACACAAAAGGAAAAGTGTATTGGTGCGGACACAATAAGAATTAATGTAACACGTGTGTAACAGTGTTTTGGTAGCAAGCTGTAGGCCTACAGGTCCCGGAGGTTCCTTATGGTCAGATAAGTCTAATTAGTGTGGTGTCGTCTGCAAACATTAGCAGCTTGACTGAGTGGTGAGTGGGGGTGCATCTGTTGGAAAGGATGCAGCCTTGAGGGGAACCTGTGCTGATGGTCAGAGAGCCAGAGACGTGTTTCCCCAGCTTCACGTGCTGCTTCCTGTCAGACAGGAGCTTTGGTAGGCTTAGAGGAACATAGTTTAAAATGATTATGTTGTTAGGGTTAGAGGACCTTTATTTCCATGGTTCCTAATAACTAGATTTATTAGGTCACTTTTAGAACTTGGGATCAAGAGACAGTTTAAGAATAGAAGGATCAAAATCAATGCAGTAGAATGAGAGATAGTGTTTCTTTTATTCCGCAAATTCTACTTTCTTGTCAAAACCTGCCGTGTACATCACCCACAATGCTGTGTTGGGGTCTGTTGATGATAGAAGCTGCCAATGTATCCTGGAGCCTATAGCAGTGAGCAACAGAGGTCTGTGAGCTCACTTCTATCTTACCACAGTCAGCGGTATTAGATATTGACGAGACAATGTAAAGACTACAATGTAAAATCTCCGGGCCAGCGGGAGAAACACTACTGGGCAGATTCAGCGAGCCGCAGATCAAGGAAGGAAACCTGGATGCTTAGAAACTTTTTGGGTGTACACGTCAGGCGAGCAACTTTGTTAAAATGAACATTTCGGGATCCTTGATATATTACATTCATAATCGAGACACACAGGGCCACAGGTAACACTTTGAATAAGTCACTGTCCCTATCAATCACACACCACCACTCTGGTGTTCATGATCAACAGCCGTGTCTATCAGAACTCTTCAGCTGATCAATTATCTACATTTGTTCGAGTCTTCCGTAGATCAGAAACAGTGGAGGACCCAGAACGTTTGATCATTTCTTTCAACAGTTCTGACACTAAACCCTACGTAGCAATATTTCATTCCTTCCTGGAAAAACACCAATATAAATTTGGCCTGTTAACAAAATAGAGACTGCTCTCTCCTCAGCTATAACACAAGCTACATAACCCTCCAACTTAAACCTCTTTAGTATCAGAACTGTTTACACAAATAACTCTTAGCTCTTAGCTCATTATATAAATCTCTTATGATGTAAACATCATATCATTTCAGTCAGACAGCCAGCAGGAGGCCACACAGCACCTTCTCTTTCTTTACACATGCTCAGTTCAGCTCACAGTTCACTTTGTTGGATGAATTATGTGTTTATCATCCTAACGTTTTATTTATTTCAAACCATAACTAGATTACAAAAATCTGTCTGTGTCTGTTCAAGACTCTCATGCTGTGTGTCACCTCTACAGATAGATACAAGAGTGTTTGAATATTGTACTCAAGTCAGTAGATAAAAGTCAAAATTAGGTCAGTCAAAAAGTACTAAACGTTACTGTTTACTGTGTGTTTAGGCAATAAAAAAAAGATGTAATCATTTCAACACACACATCCCACCTCAGAGTGTCCAAACCATCAGTTAATACATTTCAGAACCACTCTTTCAGCAGAAAACTTAACAGAAAAAAGCTTTTCTTAAGGTTTTGTACACAAACACACAGCAAAAAGACTCACTTTTTAGTGCACATGGGCACACACACAATGCTACGTTTCCTAGCAACGTTCCTCTGAACAGTACCATCCGTCCCAGAGAGTGTGTTGTTGAACTCACCTGTCTGAACCTGAAGTGGAGGATCATCCATCAGCATGTTAGCATTTAGCATGTTAGCAACATCCAGCATGCACCTGTTGGTGAAGTAACATGGCAGCAGGTGGGGCATGAGCTAATGAAGGTAGATGTTACCAAAAGTGTCCCATTTTAATAAATAAATATGATCTGATGATGTGCATATTCAGACAATCGTGCTGAGGCGTTCAGAAGAGTCAGTCAGAGCAAACGTTATTATATTGGAGAAGACATTGAATAACTTATAATTTAGTTTACAGTTTGAAGAGTAGCAGAATCCAAGTGTTCACATTCAAAGATCTGACTCAATGTCACACACAAAACTATTTACAGGAAGACAGAAACAGACATAAAGCTTTAACAATGACCAACAAACATACCATGCGTCTATATAGTACACTCTTTTCTCTTGTTTGATGCTCGGTAAAGATGACTAATGCTTTCTCTTCTGTTGTAACTAAACTTCTTTCTGGTTTATCTTCTTTATAGTCCGAGATTTTTCTTCAAACTGCAGAATATTTTAAAATTAAAGTCCCTGAACTAAAACTGTGTCTCAGTTTTTGTTTTCTGTGACCTATTCCAGAGAGATTACCAAAGCAAATGCTTATTCATTTAGTGTAACTTGGTTCACAGACAGTGAGACACCCTGAAGTGAGAAAGTAAACTTTGGAACATGAAAACAGTGTAACGGAGTAAGAAGAGATTATCCGTGCTTAGCAGTGACGGAGGAGAAGTTGGTCCTGGCTGATAGGCCCAGAATGGATGTTTTTCCTAGGGGACCGCACTCAAACCCCCCCCCCCCTTCTTACTTTACACACAAAACAGTCAAGCAGAGCAGCTCAGCTAATGACTTCAGACAGATTTAAACTTTGAAATGAAAACGTGAGAGGCCTAATTCACCTGAGTCTGCATTTTTCCCATGTGCCATGCATTCCCTTAACTGCCCGAACTGACAGCATCAATGTTGTGTCAATCATTAGGTCCCACCAACCGCACCCCCCACCTCCAGCCTCTCTCCCTCCCTCCCTCCATCCATCCCAGAAATGCAAATTGGCTGGTGCCCGTGGGCACTCGGCTGATGCCACATATGAATAATACACCCCAGGCTTAGTGTAACTTGGCTCACAGCCAGTGAGCTGTTTAGGAACGTTATGTTTTTTCTTTCAAAGGCTAGAAAGGTTCAGTTTGTGTTGATGTTGAAGTATACTTTCTTATATAGAGAGGTGTTTCTATTATTTTGCCCACCCTTTTATATCAATGAGCTAAATAACAGAAGAAAATATGGACATGTTATAACACAAGACAAATCAGGTGTAAGAAGGTGTACAGAGGGCAGTGGCTTCCATACTCTTCCGTGTTTGAGTGAGCCAAGTTCTGAATGTAGCCTGAGCTGTGAGATCAGCGCACTTTTACACTCATTTGCTTTGCAAAAGCCTGACAGCAAATGACTCCCTTTAATTTATAGCGTTGTGTAGATCCAGGACACAGGGGGGTAGATAAGCCAACAGATCAACACCTTCTCCACTGTCATGGCTCCATTTGTGTTCCTGTTGTTCCTTCTTTCTGACGCAACTTCTGGTAAATATCAGCTTTGATTGGGGAAAGATTCAGACATTATTTCTGACCTGTGTTTTCTTGATGAATGTTGTGTATGAATAATGGAGGAGCAGTCATACATGTAATATTTCAAAACTAGGCTTATATGTAGGCTACGTATGAAGTATGTAAGGGATGCCGTTAATGTAGAGCAAGCCAGTGTTCTGGTTTAACAGGCGACAGAGGTTGTAAGCCTGGAAGTTATTGTAAAGAAACATTGAGATTGGGTCTACACAGAAATAGTCTATATCCTCGACCTTCCACTTCGCTCTAAATGGCTGCCTGAATGGCTCCAATCACATCACAGTCTTCTAAAGTGTTGGCATTGTATGAATGAAGTCCTGTGATATCTTTGCAGTTGTGAATGATCAGTGAATCTCTCCATCAGGTGAGACATAAAGAGACCTTCTGCAGGCTCACATCTGAGTAGGCCTTTTAAATAACATTAATATTATTATTTATTAATGTGTTTTTTATTGTTTAGTCGATGTGGTAACAGTGCACCCTGGAGAGGATGTCACTCTGCCATGTGTGGCTGTGGACCTCCCTGTCATAGCTGTAGAGTGGACCAGACCTGACCTGGAGCCAGATAATGTCCTCTTTTGCAGCGATGGATACTTGGAAACAGAAGACCAGAATCCATCCTTTAAGGACAGGGTGGAGCTGGTGGACAGAGATCTGAAGGACGGAGACGTGTCTTTCATTCTGAAGAATGTGAACATCAACGACCAAGGAACATACGAGTGTCGAGTTGAACCAGCTGATTTCAGACGTAAAAAGAGAGCCATCATTGAGTCTGAGCCAATCAGAATCATCCGTCTGCAGGTTACAGACCCAGCAGGTGAGTTTTTCTGAGTATCAGGTTGTAGCTGCAGTTTCAAACATCAGAGAGGATGAGGACTGCTCCACTATCCACACATTTACTGACTCATATGTTTTCTCATATGCGGTTTGATTTTAAGTTTTCAGTTGGTTTTTGTTAGTCTGAGAACAAATCGCTGCTACAGGAACAGTTGTGTTTACACATTATACACATCGGTCCAACTCCTGTCTCATATCGATAAAATAATCTGCCAACATATTTCCACGACTAACTGGCTGCATGATTGGCTCTATTTATTCACATCACAGTCTTCTGAAGTGTTGACATTGTGGGAATAAAGTGAACGTCTCCATCAGGTGAGACATAAAGAGAACTTCTGCAGGGTCACACCTGTGGAGTCAAATTAAATATATTTAATGTGTATTAGTATTTATGAGTCTTGTATTGTTTTCTATTGTTTTTTCAGATCTGATTGTGGTAACAGTGCACCCTGGAGAGGATGCCATTCTTCTATGTCAGGCTGCTGATTTCTCCATCAGAGCTGTAGAGTGGACCAGACCTGACCTGGAGACAGAGTACGTCCTCTATTACAGTGATGGACACTTGGATCCAACCTCCCAGCATCCATCCTATAAGGACAGGGTGGACCTGGTGGACAGAGATCTGAAGGACGGAGACATGTCTTTAATTCTGAAGAATGTGAACATCAACGACCAAGGAACATACGAGTGTCGAGTTGCATCAGCTGGTTTCAGACGTAAAAAGAGAGCCATCATCAACTCTGAGCCAATCAGAATCATCCGTCTGCAGGTTCCAGAGCCAGCAGGTGAGTGAGTCTCTCTCTCAGTGAGTTTTTCTGAGTATCAGGTTGTAGCTGCAGTTTCTAACATCAGAGAGCGTGATGAGGATATCCAGACATTCCCTGATGCGTGTTTCTCATCTTCAGGTCCAAACAGTGAAAACTCTGTGGATGAAAACTACATGGATGAAAACACAATGTATGATGATCCAAACAGTGGAGGCTACGCGTATGATAAATTGCCTCGTGGATACGTTGGATTGTCAGGTTTTGCAGCGCCTCTTTTAACAATGGTTTTAACTGTTGTAGCGGGTGTTTGCCTGAAATATAAAAGACGTAAGAACAAGAGATCAAGATCTGCCACTGATGACGTTCAGGTCATCTGGACAAGTCATTGGGTCGGTTTACACCTGACTGTTTTCACACTCGTCGTTTATTCCACACTCTTCTTTCTCTGGGTGTGAGGTCATGTTTAAATCTGCTGTTTGATCTGTTTCAACCATTTTCTCGGCTCCAGGAATCCCACACTTTTTTCATGTAAAGGTACCATTACTTTTAAAAATATTAATAGTTACTCCCCTCTGTGAATCTCTACCTGATGGGGGGGGGGGGTCTGTGTATCTGAGTCTGTGATCTGGATTATCTGGAGCTCTGAGATCCTGTAGGGTCTCCCATGATGAGATGGTCCCAGAGGAGGGTCAGACTAAGAGAGAATAACTTCAAAAGTCTACGTTTAGAGGAAATAAAATAGTTTACTTGAGTAAGAAACTACTGTGGCTTAACTACAAGCACTCACTTTATATAAATATTTCTCATGTGAAAACAAAATTACTTAGTTGATATTGTGTAAAGATGTACTCAGATAAAAGTCAAAAAATAAAATTGTACTTCAACAGTAAAATCAGGTTTGAATGAAGCAGCCTACACAGATTGGCAGTAGGTGTTGCACTGCTTCTTTTAACAGTTGCGGTGTTTGTTTGCTGGACATGTTTTAAATAGAAAAGTATGGGCAACATTTCAGAATGGCCTGTTGCTGATGATTAACGTGTTTAACTACTGCTGTATTATTATATAGTTTATATTTGCACATCAAAACAACACATAGCTGCTGGTGAACTCTGAGCTGATAAGGAGAGTCAAAAACTGACAGTTGTATTTTCTGCTTTAGGGCTGTGAGCCCATCTTACTGTAGCTATGTACTCACTGATACCTGTAGACTGTAGCTATGTACACACTGATACCTGTAGACTGTAGCTATGTACTCACTGATACCTGTAGACTGTAGCTATGTACACACTGATACCTGTAGACTGTAGCTATGTACTACTGATGTAGACTGTAGCTATGTACTCACTGATACCTGTAGACTGTAGCTATGTACACACTGATACCTGTAGACTGTAGCTATGTACACACTGATACCTGTAGACTGTAGCTATGTACTCACTGATACCTGTAGACTGTAGCTATGTACACACTGATACCTGTAGACTGTAGCTATGTACACACTGATACCTGTAGACTGTAGCTATGTACACACTGATACCTGTAGACTACAGTTATCTACACACTGATTGTTTACTGAGCAATCAAACACACAGGTTGGCTGTGGTTGATTAATTTGCACCCTTACATTATTTTTATTCTTGTTAATACTTTACAGAAACAGTCTGACTTGTACGTTTGTTGTTAAGTGTTACTTTACATATAAAGTGTATATTTATATGTAGGCTAGATTATGTTTGTACATAGTAACATATTGATCTTTGTTCAGCCTGTTGTCCTTGTTTTAAGCGGTTTGTTTATGTCTTCCTGTCATCTGTTCTGTGTAACATTGAGAGTATAATTCATAGTTGTACCCATATTTGGCAGAGAAAGCTTGAATGACTGGTGATGATCATATGTTGCTTTCTGCAGATCCAACATCATCTGTTCATAACAATAAACCGCTTTTAGATACAAAAATGAGTCTATCTTTAGGGAAATGACAACTACAGTCTAGCAACATGTAAGGAAAATATCATTATTAATTAATCACAATCAACAATGTTCATCTCTGTGATTTTAAAGTAACAAGAGACTTACTGAGCTAATAACAGCAGGAGGAGAAACCACGCGGCTGCTACACCCCCCTACACAGAGGAACTGGGTGTTAGATCTGCTCTGACCAACCTCAGACCCCCTCCCCCTTGTGTTGAGACTGGTCTGGTCTACCACCTGGTGGTGGTCTGTCAGTACTGCATCTCCACTGTCCTCACAGGAAACACTCTGAATCACTGACCTTACACACACTCAACAATTAACCAGTCTCTCTCTACCAGTCTGGTGTTGATGATTTGTCTCCAACAGCTCCACACTGAGCATGCTCAGTGATCCAAATCAAAAACTCCCACAATGCTTTTCAGCTGCAGAACACCGACTGATTGTCAGGCTTAAAAACAACATTTTCTACATTACTGTAAATCTTAATCGATATTATGATAACAAATAACAAATAATGCAAATGCATTCAGAGAATACATCACTTTTCATGTCTTTACTTTTCAAAAGATATATAAGAAAATACATAATATATACAGTACAGGCCAAAAGTTTGGACACACCTTCTCATTCAATGCATTTCCTTTTTATTTTCGTGATTATTTACATTGAAGATTCTCACTGAAGGCATCAAAACTATGAATGAACACATATGGAATTATGTACTTAACAAAAAAGTGTGAAATAACTGAAAACATGTCTTATATTTTAGATTCTTCAAAGTAGCCACCCTTTGCTTTTTTATTAATAAGGGAAAAAATTGAAGTCAAAACCATTTCAGGTGACTTCCTCATGAAGCTCACTGAGGGTTTGCAGAGTTATCAGAAAAAGCAAAGGGTGGCTACTTTGAGGAATCTAAAATATAAGACATGTTTTCAGTTATTTCACACTTTTTTATTAAGCACATAATTCCATATGTGTTCATTCATAGTTTTGATGCCTTCAGTGAGAATCTACAATGTAAATAGTCACGAAAATAAAGAAATGCATTGAATGAGAAGGTGTGTCCAAACTTTTGGCCTGTATTGTGTGTGTGTATATATATATATATATATATATATATATATATATATATGCAGCAGAAAACTGAACAGAGACAAAACTCAAACAGTTAAACGACACCGCGGAGGGTGCAACAATCATTATTAATAACATTATTATAGTGCATTGGCAATAACACAGCTATTTAAACAATATAAACTCCACAGCAGCTGCACACATTTTGACCATTTATTTATGTCCACATAAAGGAAAGTAGTACAGGGACACAAATATTACAGATGCAGTACAATACAAGACACAACTCATGGACCAGTGGCACGCAGCATATTTTCACAATATCACTCAACAAGCACAAAACTCACATCACGAGGATCTAAGTAGCACAATACTCAGTTCGGATCTAAGTAGCACAATACTCAGTTCTTAAGGATATAAGTAGCAGCGTCTCCGCCATATGTGGCGGCTGCCAATAATAGCAGATATGGCGCAGTACCTTGCAAGACGTTTCGCCCTCTTTTTGGTCATCCCAAGTTGTTGCAGCCCTCTTACTACCAGCCTGTGTGTGTTTCCTAGGCTACCAAATATGAAAACTAGTAGTGTGCACCTATAGCCCAGCTCTGAGATGGTGTTTAGGAGTGGTTGGTATTTAACTACCTTGGTGTAAAAAGACTCCTCCATGCTGGAATCAAAGCTGCAGCCTACCTCTAAAACATGCACCTCCCTGGACTCCTCGTTGATAATAACTACATCTGGTGTATTGGCCACCAGGTGTAAGAGAGTACTAGGATTTACTACTGCAATGGGGGAACATGGATGGTTTTACCTGATGATGTTTGAACATTCTTACTGAGGGAGGGAAGTGGTTTGATATGTCTTTCACTATGAGATCTACTATTCTGTCATGACGTGCTATGTACATACCTTTGTAGGCATTTAGGGTGTGAGACAGAGTTTCAGTGATATGTTCTGAGGTGTGGTGCAAGCAATGAGGGACCTGGGTTGTGGGAAACCAGATAGAGAGGTTGAGTCTGGTAGGGAGGACCTGTAATCTGGCTTTTACTGTGAATGTGAGAATGTCCTCATTGAGTGCAGAATTCTTGAGAAATGAGTGGGACACAGAGTGATCAACAGAGGGAAGACATGCGAGTTTCCCCTGAAGTCTCAGTCCGGTCCAGTGTTGTTGTTGTTGATGTTGGTGTAAATCCATCAGAGTTCTCCGGGCACCTGCAGATGTTAGCAGGTGACTGTGACCACCATATGTGGCTGTTGCCTTGACGACAGTGTGAGGGTCAGTTATAATGTCCTCTGAGACCATCACAGTCCCAGAGTCAGACCGCACCCACTCCAGTGACACTCCTGTTCTGATACAGAGGTCATTCAGATCTGGCCAGTCCGACCAGACCCCAAAACCAGCAGGGTGGGTATCAAGCTTTCCACTGTTTTTTCTTTTGAATCCTAAGAAGTGGGGATCAGACTCCCTGGCTAATGGGACCTTGCGTCTTCTTAGGTCCAGGAACAGGGAGGATCGAGCCAGCTCCCGAACATCTTTATCGTCGCTGTTCAGCATGTTCAGAAGATGGGAAATCCTCATGCTGGTGTAGATCCACTCTATGTTTGGTACTCCCAGTCCCCCTTCCCACTGGGGGTGAAAGATAATGTCACGAGTGCTGTGTGTGTTGAGTCCAAACCATTTTCGCACTAAACTCACTATTTTATTATTCATTTCATTCAGAACTTTCTGCTGGATGTGAGTGTTGGAGAACAGATGTTGCACTTTTGACAGTGCTACCTGTCTGATGGCCTCCAGCTTCATAGTCAGAGGCAGTGGGCAACAGTCAATCAGGTCCAACCTGGATGTAAACTCGGACAAGATGGTGTTTACTTGCTCTTTCCATTCTCCTGCAATCATCATCTGGAGCTCACACACACACACACACACACACACACACACACACACACACACACACACACACACCATCTTTGTGGGGACCTGTCATTGACATAATGCATTCCCTAGCCCCTTACCCTAACCTTAACCATCATAACTAAATGCCTAACCTTAACCTTAACCCAATCCTAACCATAAACTAATTCTAACCCAAATCCTAAAACCAAGTCTTAACCCTCAAACAGCCCTTTAAATTTGCGGGGTCCAGCATTTTGGCCCCACTAAGCTGTCCGGACCCCACAAGTATACAGTATTCCCGTTTTTTGGATCCCACGAATATAGTTAAACAACACACGCACACACACACACACACACACACACACACACACACACACACACACACACACACACACACACACACACACACACACACACACACACACACACACACAGACAATGCTACGTTTCCTAGCAACCTTCCTCTGAACAGTACCATCCATCCCAGAGAGTGTGTTGTTGAACTCACCAGTCTGAACCTGAAGTGGAGGATCATCCATCAGCATGTTAGCATTTAGCATGTTAGCCACAACCAGCATGCACCTGTTCGTGAAGTAACATGGCAGCAGGTGTGTTTGATTTGTGTCACCTAGCATGCTGGGTGGGTGGGGCCCACCCAGCATGCCTTGATAACATGCTGTTAACAGATGTTAGTACATTTGAGGATAACAGGAGGGTTAGGGTAGATGTTACCTTTTCACCCCTGGGACATTCATTCTCTCACATACATACCTTTATTAAAGTGTCTAGGGTTAATAAATATTATTTCATGCTTACATTGAGCTAATCATGTGCCGAGGCTTTGAGAAGAAAGAAAGCATGATGTAATGCAGTCAGACAGCCAGCAGGAGGATCATTTCACTGGGCTTTTAGTGTGTCTCAACCCGAGCACTTCCATTAGTGCACTAATAAGACAGTTCTGGGGTCTAATTTTTATAACTTTGCATAGGATCCGTACTAAAAGTGTACGTATGCCCAAAAGCCAAAAATAAAAAAAATCAGATTTATAAAACCGTGCATATGCACATCTGTAAGCAATGTTCTCTTTATACAGTAAATCACAGATTACCCACAAGCGTGCATACGTGACTCAGCCTTTTAACCTGCCCTGTGCACGCCCATTTTTAACCATAAATAGTCAATGCAAAGCACCTCATGAATGCTGATCAGTATTTTAATGACCCTGGCTTGCAGTTGTTCTTTCGTTACGCCGAATCATGATGACTGGCGGCGGGGAAAAAGCCAAAAACTTCTAGGACGCTCTGGAATTGTTGCAAATTGAATTATAATTTCGGCCTGTTCTGGCAGTGTAGAGAAACCTGATTATAGACTACCTATATCAATAACACCATCCAAAACGGGACTCGGGTACAGCTTCGATATACCAGACCTATATGATGATTTAACAGAACTATATACTATATCCAAACAAGCCTTAGTGATGAAGTTGAAGATTATATATAATATTTATAAAAAAAAACAATTCAGAACATAGATCCAAGAGTCCCTGAAGTCTCTTTCTCTCCTGATTCTTCCATTGGGGGTTAGTCATCCTGCAGTGCCAGCAGTGCCACCATGATTGTTAACACCTTGCCAAAATCACAGCATCAACTAGTGGTATCCCCCGAGATACAATCTGAAGACGAAAGTCTAATAGGCAAATACACTTTTCTTCATGCAGGTTTGGTCACGAACAGTATTCAAGTTCAGATCGATAACGAGGACATTAAATGTAACAATTGCTCATGAGCTTAACGGCTGTATTTCCAGACTTTGACATTTGATGATATATGCATAGTTTTAAAGACAGATATTTAGTTATTTACACTGTGTTCTGCAGTTATCTAATGCTAGGGTATTTGATGTTGTCCTGTATTCCATGCAGTCGGGCCATCTCCTCCTCCTGCGCTCCGTAGTGGAGAATGTGACGGCGAGACAGCGGCGATTAAAATCCCATTGTCTCCAAAATGGGCGTACGTACGCACATTTTCGTACAAGCCAGAGACCGTATGACCGTATGTATGACTTACTAGCTCCACCTCAGTTAGCAGCCAATAGGATTCCAGGATTCTTCAGCAGCACACACCTCCAGTTACTGCATGCTGGTAGAAAGTTCTGACTCAGAATGAAAAACTGCACAAAACATGGACTCACAAAAAGAGATTCGGATGGACTTGGACTTAGGGAAGTTGGATCAGTAAGTTGTTGAACATTACACTGTATGTTATAGGTTGATATAGGGGATTTTCTTTTTTTTTTTTTACTGTCAATTCTGTATTCGGAGCCAATAAGATAGCAGAAGAGCAGCAGCATCAGTAAAACTTGAAGTGCATATTAATACTAATTGATCATTTCTTAGAACTGTGGTGTTGAAGTGATGGAGGCCACAACTCTGGGATAAAAACTGTTCTTCAGTCTGTTGGTTGTAGTTTTGATTATACTAAACCTTCTGTCATAGGGCAGTGGTTCAGACAGGGAGTTGGATGTCCTTGTGAATGCTGGGTGAGTCTGTATCAGATTCAGGTTCAGTTATTAGAAAGCAGGTCTCTGTGTGAAGTGCCAAATGTAGCAGGGAAGTGAACAGTTATCAGGAACCCTCGGAGTCCAGCAGAGGGCCACGTGGACAGACGAGGTTCAGATCTGTTCAACAGGGTGAAGGGGACAGCACTGTACTGCTGCACGTAGACAAATGCTGCCCATTAGACTATTGAAATGAAAAGTAATGAATTATGTTGAGCTTCCTTTGGTAGAGTGTCTCTATTTGTGTGTTTTTTGTCAGCCGTCTACCAGTTAAGGTTTTTAAAGTGAACAGGATCCTATAGAGCCCTCCGATGTAAGCTGAGAAAAAATTAAATAAAATCATTCCCTGGGTTTTGTGAACTGTGCCTACGGATTGGCAAAGCGTGTGCACAAAGTTATAAACTAACTCCTATTATATTAGTATATTGTAGTTTTAGTGCAAAGCTCTGAAGTGCTTGATTCCCTGTAAGAGACTGTGCTGCGCAGCACACTGCTGTGAGATCCACCCTCTAATACATGCATATATATATATGCACCCTCCCTCTCAAACAGGCATCAATCCGCACCAATAGCAGACTGTACGGTATGCACCGTCCCTCTCAAACAACCATCTCAGACGGTACGCACCAACTATTAGTGTCACGTAGAAACAGCACACTGCTGTGAGATCCACCCACTAATACAGGCATATATATATGCACCCAAACAGGCATCAATCCGCACCGACAGTCAGACTGTATGGTACGCATCAACTATTAGTGTCATGTAGAAACAGCACACAGATCAAGAGACGATCACTACTCTCTCATCACTAATGGCTCCATTTATGTTCCTCCTGTTCCTTCTGTCTGAAGCAGCTTCTGGTAAATATCAGCTTTTATTGTGAAAAGATTCATGTAGACTTTATTTCTGACCTGTCTTATAGAATGTCTTCTTGTTTAAAGAGAATATTAATCATACCTGTCAACATTTGGTTTTCAAAATCTGGGAGATTTGTGCGGGGGATGGCAGCTCGACCGGGGGAGGGGAGGGTACTGTTAAGTGTACTGTAAGACCCACTGTGTTTGGATGTGTTGCTGGGTAATGTAATTTTTCCCACCGTGAGCTACATTAAAATCAAGTCGACACACCTTACAAAAAGCGTGACGGTTTTGAATATGACTAGGTAAGATGCATGTAAATTGTTGCCGCCCAACACTCTTGAAATTTACAGCTATATTTTGATTTCTGACAGGTTGCCAGGTTGAGGGTTACAGGTTGCCAGGTTGAGGGTTATAGGTTGCCAGGTTGAGGGTTATAGGTTGCCAGGTTGAGGGTTACAGGTTGCCAGGTTGAGGGTTACAGGTTGCCCGGTTGAGGGTTACAGGTTGCCAGGTTGAGGGTTATAGGTTGCCAGGTTGAGGTTTACAGGTTGCCAGGTTGAGGTTTACAAGTTGCCAGGTTGAGGGTTATAGGTTGCCAGGTTGAGGTGGCAAACAGGTTGAAAATTGTATATGGTGTGTGTGTGTAAATGGATGCGTTTCGTACAAGATCTGGCAACATTAGACAACCATATTGGTCTGATTATTTATAAAGGAGTTTGGGCCATGCTGCAAATTACGGGAGTTTCCCGGGAGTTATAACAAACCGGGAGGGGTCCGGGAGATAGGGCTAAAAAACAGGAAAAACCCGAGTAAAAGGGGAGTGTTGGCAGGTATGTATGAATGTGTTTTATCAAAGTAAAAATTGTATCAGGTTTTATTCACAGTTCATTTTAGTTTTTGATAATGATACTAGATTTATGAAAGTGTGAATAATCTTTAGCCAACAGTAAGTGTTTTACATGAAATAGTTCTGTAAAAGGCTTTTATGTTTGTGTAAGAAAAGAAGGTGTAACATATTTAAATATATTTTCTTAATTAAATGTTGCATCCAACTTTCTCAGTTAAATGATGAAAACATGATATCATAACGAAAATGAAAATTAAAATATAAAAGAGTGATCGTACTGTTTCAGACTGTTTGATAAACTGCACAGTTTAAAAAAAGGCTTGTTGGTTAAATAAGGGGAGAGAGAGGAAGAGACTGTAAACTGTAGGGAGGAGGAGGCTAGAGAGAGAGAGGAAGGGAGGGACCTAGACTGTAGGGAGGAGGAGGCTAGAGAGAGAGGAAGGGAGGGACCTAGACTGTAGGGAGGAGGAGGCTAGAGAGAGCGAGAGGAAGAGAGGGACCTGTGTATCTGAGTCTGAGATCTGTTTCATCTGGAGCTCTGAGATCCTCTAGGGTCTCCCATGTTGAGATGGTCCCAGAGGAGGGTCTGACAGAGAGAGATTCACTTCAAATTAACTTTACCTTAAGACACTGGTGGTTTTAGCACTTTGGGGGCCCAAGGTCAACAAAGACAAAGACATTACAGTTGGACATTACAGTTAGACATTACATGCTACTTCACTAGTAGGGGGGTTGCTGATGGCAGTTGGTCTTAATACATCCATGCATTTTAGCATGTGGCTTTTTAGAATTGCATGATTATTAGTTGAAGAGTAAGAAACAAGCTTAACCATAAGTGTAATAGGTGTTAATGGGGCCGATGGTAGTTTGGGGCCCAAGGCAACTGCTGACCTTTGCCTAATGGTAAAGTCCACCACTGCCTTAGAGAACTAGAACATTTTACTTAAGTAAAAGTACTGTTGCTTTAAAGCAAAACAATGTGTGACGGCCCCTGTGTGATCTGGCGGGGCCTCTCTGTGGGAGTGATGCCTCTCTGGTCTTACCCATCTTTGTTTGAGTTGATTGCAGATCTGGTGCACCTGGGAGCTGGGAGCTAGTGGGGATAAAGCTCCACTTGGTCCGGCTATCTTCTATGTGGACTTTTGTGTAGTATGTATTTACTTGTGTCCTCCATTGATAGTGTCTGTTTTCTGTATGGCTTATGTGTTGTTAATGTTGCACTATATTTGCTGCAAAACAAATTGCCCCTCGGGGATAATAAAGACTCCTTGACTTGACTTCTCTTCACTGCATTCCAGACAGGTTATGACAAAGGAACGAAAAGTTCTTTCATTCGTACTTAACGAAAAGTACTTTTACTATAAATGAATTGTTCTTAAGTAAGAAACAAAGTTAGGCTACTCATTTGATACCTGAAAATTGTGCTCAGATTAAAGTCAGTCTAATGTAATCCATTACTTCAGCCCAGCTGTACTCAGCACTGATATATTACAGCAAACTTTTAACAGAAAATTATTTTTCTTTAGTTGTAAATATCAGCAGACGGAGCACCCACCAAATATCTTCTAATCAGGTGTAGAGAGCTCTTCATCATGTCTTCTGTTTGTGTGTTTGTTTATAAGGAGGGACTTTTAAATGCTTGTTTTCTGCTGGGTAATATAAAGCCTTGTATTGCCTGCTTTGAAATGATTTCCAGCTAATGATTTAAAATAAACTAACATTGAATGGTTTGAACTGAGGAGTTGATGACATTGTGAATATTGTTGTTATTGTAATTATAAAATCATCTGATGCAGCTCAGAATATCTCAGGGGAACTCTACTAAAGTGATGATCTTTGAAAGCAGTTGATAATGATTTAATATGAATCAATGGATGAAATAATAATGGTCAGAGACATGATGGAAGTTAATAACTCAGTTTTAACATTCACATACCTTAATGGGCCTTAAACTGTTTTGCTCTTTTATCTTTTTTTTTATAAATACTTTATTTTTCTACATTTGGATTCTCAAGTTGTTACTTTTATATATTCATTGTTGTGCATTTTTTATTCTTTGAACACAAATAAAGCCTCTCCAAATATCAACCTCATATTGTGTGTGTGTGTGTGTGTGTGTTATATTAATATGTTAAATGTGTAGAGGAGGAGCAGAGACTGGGGGGAGGATGTGATCCTGAGAGACTAAGACCTGAATCTGATGGAGGGTCTCTGGTCTCAGCTGAAGACACCTTTGTCCAACATGTCCAGGATTTCACAAACACACTCACACTTGTTTTAATGCTCCCCCATGCTCTTAGTCTGAGCTGTTAACATAGAGTCTTTTATTCCACAAGGAGCTGAGTCACCGTACAACAGGTGCATAAGAACAATTACCCACACTGAGGAGGTGGTGCAGTAATCCAACGTCTAGGCTAGATAGATAGATAGATAGATAGATAGATAGATAGATAGATAGATAGATAGATAGATAGATAGATAGATAGATAGACTTGTATTGCTCTCTAATTGGGAAAGTCTGTGTCAATGCTAAATGCAGCAAAATGTCAGACACACAGCACACAAACAGAATATACAACCAATAATAAATAGTGGAGAAAAAATGAAGATAAAAGAAAATATAAAGGAAAGAATGTGCCAACACATATACGTTAAATTAGGAATAAAAAAATGATTCTCTCTCTGTGGACCATCTGGACCAAATACAGTTGGAATCAGCTCTGAGATCATCTTTATTTTATCTCTTTATTATGAAGCTGAAGGCTGAATTAGATAGATGTGTGTGTGTGTTTTACTTTTATATATTTGTTTTGTTAGAATCAGTTCAGCTTCATGGGTGTGTATTTGGCAGAAGAACCTAAATGTGGCTGCATGTCTTCTCAGTTTAGTTTATTTAGTTATATTGCTTATGTGTTGTCGTTTTGAATATTGATTTGGTTGTTAATATGAGTGTTATCCTCTGGCAGCCTACTCTCGTGTTCTCCCCGTTTTGGTCACAGCCTGAGAGCCCCCCCAGGACACATTTTACCCACATGTCTGAATCCACCTATTGTAACAGGACCTTGACCTCATCGTTGTTTGTTGGTTGGTTCTTGCTGACTGTCCTTGTTTCAGTGGCTTTCTGTTTCGGTAATGAATTATTAATGCAAAAGATAACTGCAAAGCTGCTGAGAATAGTGATTGAAACAGGTAGTGGCTTTTTTAGGGGAACCAGTCTGTTTTTCTCAGTAACTCATAAGGTATTTTATTTTAAATCAGGTTTGACTCAGTGTGAAGTGAGTCAAACAAACTAATTTCATAAAATATCTCTCTGGCCTCGAACAGCACATAATATATATGTATAACCCTAACCCCATGGTGAGCTTAAAACATTTTTTTGGGGATTTATTTTGATTAGAACATTTCTGTAAAGGCACCAGTGTTAGACAGTCAGCTAATTTTCAACTGTAGTCCTAGTTACCTAGCATGCATGTCTTTTATGGTGGGAGGAAACTGGAGCACCTGGAGGAAACCCACACAAACCATGCCAACTCCACACAGAAAGGCCTGGGACAACCTGGATTCAAACCCAGAACCTTCTTGCTGCGAGGTAGAAGTGCTAACCACTGAGCCACCATGCTGCCTCTTCACTGCCTCTTTCTCTGAGCAGCAACTCCACCATAACCCCTCCCCTCCCTCACTGATTAATACTGATTATCTTTTCCCTGTAACTCGATCGTTTCGATTTCAAAATTTTGAGGCAAACTTCTTCAGCCTGAACTCTGATCTGATCGGGAGATTCCAACATCAACAGTCTTGTTGCTTTAAGAACGACATGTCATGTTCTAATTTTAGTTTCCTGTTCCAGGAAGTCTCTGGCTGTGACCCCAGTCCCTGAGTCTGGTCTTTCTTTCCCTTATATGGCATCAGGCTGCAGCAGCAGGCCCTCACTAAGGAAAGCTGAGGGAAGACCCAGAGTGTGTTGCGCTTTAGACTCAGGAAAACTAGTCCTCTTGTGCTTTTATTTTTAAAGTTGATATCTGTCTGAACTCATCAGCTGAGCTGCTCTGCAGCACACAGAGATGAGTCTGCCACAATAAATTTCCCAACATCCAATATAATCTGGGTTTGATTCCCACTGGGATACATCATCCAGTGTGTCCCTGAACAAGACACTTAACCCATAGTTTCCCCAGAGGTGTGTTACCTCTGATATATATAGCAATTGTAAATTGCTTTGGATAAAGGTGCCAGGGTATTTTCTGGCTGCCAGCCAAGTTCCACAACACTGAACTGTGAAATGAGTTTCATTAATAAGTTCAGGGGATTTTTTTAAAGAAGAACTGCCTATACATTAGATAAGGCAGTACGATTAACAGCAGCCATCTTTACTGATCAGAAAAAATAGAACACAGAGCACTGACTGAAGAACTCCAACATCAGCTATCTACACAAAAGAAGAAAAAAACACTAAATAGCCATTAAAGTAGGAAATGAAAGGCTGAATGTTTGGTTTTTTTAAGCAATCCCTCACTAACCCCTCTGAGTACAAACCTGATCTTATTGGTTCAGAAACCAGATCATGGCTTTCAGCCTGGCGGGAAGAGGGAGGGGGGAGAAGTGTTCACAAAGCTGATGCCTATAACACACTCTCTGTTCCTGACTCGAGATTCAAAAAGGAGCAGCTTTTTGCCACGGTCAATCCTGTCCAGAAACCAGAATTTGGACCATCTTTAACCCCCCTGATGTGGGCATCAATGAGGACAAACATGATGTAAGCTATGTTTTGTTTGGTTTAATGATTAATGTCTATCTAATAATTATCTAATGTAAGTTACTGATAATGTAGTTATGTTGCATATAACTATGTCTATATTCTTATTATTCTCCCTATTTTATTTTAACTTGACTGCAAACCATTTCACATTCAGCTTCCTCTCTGAAAGGAACACCCATTAAGTTGCTTAACTGAGTTCTATAAAGGAAGAAGAGACTGAAGTCATGATGGTCACAACTGCATGCTTTTAATTTGAAGGGTCTCACAATTGCAGCAGAACCAAAAAATAGCTGTGTTTCTAACATAGACAGTATATAATGGACCAATAGACCCCGTTGCTCTGGACGGAGACCAGTGAAGGCTATTAGAAGCACTTTTCCGGTGATGGCCAGCTTTACTGCGCAGCCTCCAACTGAGAGAATGTGACGTGAGCAACGTGTCTGAAAGTGTGAAGTCTTCTGGTAGCTGTGACAAGAGAAATCTCAATCATTCCCAATCTTACAGAGACGGAGACTGTAGGTGTATGTAAGGAGATAACATGGGCACAGACTAATTATTGATCACTAACATGCTAGTTAACATTAGTAATTAAACCTAAACATCTCATGTAAGTCGAAACTGCCTGTGAGCTTCTCCTGTACTATACGGTAATTCCTCTACTATGCGACAGTAAGTCACTTGGTTATGACACAATCGTTAGCCTATTTTTACAAAAACGTCTGCTACGGAGCCATAACGTGAGGTACAAGGTAATGGAGCCTTTTATACATTGTCGTGTTTCTTTGGAACTAAACAACGGACAAATAGAGTCTTTAAACGCTTCAGATGTAAAGTTATTCACAGTCAAGTGACGTAAAACAAAAATGGCGGTCAGCGGAATGCTAACAGGAGGTGATGGCCAGTTAGCAACAAAATGGCGCCATGATGGCTCGAGTTCTGAAGCGAAGCTTACCCCCTTGGTAGAAATAGTGTGACGGTGCAGAGAGGAAAGAGTTAATAAAGTAGACTGACGTCAGTCAGTGCTCTGTGTGTGTGTGTGTCTGATCAGTAAAGATGGCTGCTGCCTCCTCTTCTATTGTAACCATATACAGTCTATGACTGTAAATGAACTCTGACTGCTTTATCTTCTTTATAGTCACAGTTTATTTTTTTTCAAACTGCAAAATAACTTTGCGTAAAAGCTGCTGCAGCCCCGGCCAAAAAATACATGTAGCCTATTGTTGCTGCTATTGAACTGTATTGTGTTTTACAGAGAGGTGTTTCTATTATTTTGTACACCACATTTATATCAATAAGCTAAATAACTTTAGGAAACAGTGACATAATAAATTACACATTTTGATTTGATTTTGATTTTAGAACTTTTTTCAAGACTTATCCATCGTTTCCCATATCAAATAACGGATTGTCGTCTAGTGACCCGGGCTGTGAGACCGCCCACTTCAATATGCGAGTTCGAACAGCAGACCAGTGCTTTATTTGCACAGGGGAGCTGACTTTGGTGACACACTGTCTCTAGATTAGCCAGTTTTCAGACCTCACTACCGACTTCAGACCTCCAGAGGAAAGACAGTGATTTATAGATTAGATACTGTCTGTCGTTCCTGTGCATGCTGCTCAGCACTGTTGAAGCAGCAGACTCCGTTAATAGATAAAAGTGAAGACAGGAGCAGATCCACACCTTAATCCATCAAAATGACCGGCACTCTCTCCATTGCTGTCATGGCTCCATTAATGCTCCTTTTCTTCATTGTGTCTGCAGCAGCTTCAGGTAAATATCAGATGTTTTATCCGGAAAAGATTTGTGAAGATTTGCTTTCTGACCCGTGTTGTTATGATGCATGTGTAACATAGATAGTTCCAGGGTTTGTGCAGTGGATAGATTAAGAAGGATCTATTTTACATGTCATCTTTCAAAATAAGTTTTATGTGAGCTATATCTGTAGTAGGTCTATGTGAGGAATAATAACGGTAGTGTGGAGCGAGCCGGTGTTATGGGTTTGACGCGCTACAGAGGTTTTAAGAAGTTATTGTGTTTGGGTCTCCAGAGAAATAACAGCCCGTAGAAGGATGTGATTGACCAACGTAGGCTAAGGAAGTGTAGTAAGTTAAGTGTGGTGTCGTCACATTTGCGCGCCTAGCTTGGCTGCAGCTGCTGTAAAAATGCTCTTATCCTCCTGAGCATTCTGGCCCTTTAACCGTTGAAACATGAAGGTGACAGATCAGAGGGGAGCCCAGGGTCTCCTTGTGGATTTACTGCTGACCCAATTCTCCTCACTCCCCTTGTTGGCGTTGGTGTCCATCTCACTGTGCTGGCATTCAGCGTTACATCCTGTAGGAAAAAGCCATTCTTAGCTTTTTTGGTGTGTCAACAGGCCCAGGGTCAGGGGGTGGGATCCAGTCTCCTTGCTCGGTCAGGACACCACCGCAGGAATTCAGCAGCAGTGATGCTGCATGACTGTTGCAAAAGTAATATTAGTGTTTTCATTTCAGGCAATGTCTAGGGGTGAAAACAATGAAGAAGAAAAAATGTGATAGTTTGTCCTTGATTTGTCCATTCATTTCTCATGGAAGGAGAAATGTTTCCTTTGT
Organism: Perca flavescens; assembly: GCF_004354835.1. NCBI lineage: Eukaryota > Metazoa > Chordata > Actinopteri > Perciformes > Percidae > Perca > Perca flavescens. The sequence continues at coordinate 5,219,306 of NC_041349.1, forward strand.
CATCTGTGTTTTCCAAAGTCCTTAAGACAATGGGCAAAAAGCTTTAGTCCATAATACAATAAATGATCCCAAAAAGTCATGAGTCCATTGTAAACATACAGTACAGATCATCAATTACAAAAACACAAAAACAAAAAAATAAAAACTCCACAATTTTCTTTCTCAATGGGGGAATGTGGGCTGCATGATTCTTTTACTATTACTTCAAACATTTTTAACAAACTTGATCAGCAAATTGCTATTTTTTGAGCAAATCAATTTCTATATAAGTCCCGTGTCATTCTTTTGTGCCACATTTAATACCCTGAGAAGAAGATTTGCATAGCACTTCTGTGTGGCCAGCACAGAAGTCCTATAAATCCTCCAGTCTCCTCCTCTTTTTTATTTATTTTTTAACAAAATATTTACAACTAGGGAATAAAAATAATAAAAAATCAACAAACCAAAAAATGTAAAAGAAAAAGATAACAGAAGGACCATAGTAAAATGTATAAAAAATGTAGCAGAAGAAAAACAAACTCAAAATCCAGTAACCTAGAATATTACGATTAATCCCTTATTTCAATTACAAAATATTCTGTCATGGGGGAACATATCAAATAGTTTAGAGAGAAGATTACAATGATTCAAGCATTCACTCAGGAAATTTGTCTGCATCTATTGCATTGAATGAGGTGTGAAAACCCCCCTGTGTCTCCTAGACAGTCCTTCATTAACACAGGAGACAATACTCTAAGAGTTTGTTTGTTGGAAGAATAACTGAAACTTAGTCAAGGAACAAAAAAATGGATTTAATGTTAAACAAGACTAAAACTGTAAGGTATTATCCATTTCTGTCCCTATAGAACAACACTAAACATGAACAAAAAATGTAATCAAATGACGTTTTAGCAGGCATCTTTGCCCCCTCGAAACACATTTTCATACATTTTTAACTGCTTAGCACATTTTCATACATTCACTGAGAAAGTCCATTCAAACTTTAAAATGTTCCACGTCTTTCATACCTTCAGGGTTGGCGCCCAACTCTTCAAAGACATTCATACAGATTAATCAATTTTCTCACTGCTCCACCCTTTTCCACAAAAATCCAAACAGCCATCCAGTTAGCCTTTCAATCATAAAGCATTCACAATGCAATCTCTTCAGAAATTTCATTTCTCTAGTTTACCGTATTTTCCATAGTCTGACCCCTAGCTGGTTTTAGTAGACGCTCTGTTGTAATGATTTACCAACCAGATGGAGTCGCTGTTCGTTATACCACTCAGGAAATGGAATTTCCAATGCAAAACTCAACACAAACGAACATCCACAACCACACTGCTCTGTAACCTCAACACGTCCACAAACCCCACCGCTGAGCTGCTGCACGCTCTCAATTTAAACAAAACAATCTTATTTACAATTTTTCAAAAAACACACACAGCGCCGCAGACTCAAATCCCAACACCACAATTCTTTTAAAATGTATTTACAGTAGGCCTTTCTTTACAATTCCTAAGTGTTTTCACACAATTAGACTATACCTATTAGTAAATTGATTTTCCTATTTCCATACTATGGGTCACGAGGAAAAACTGGGGGGTCTTCCAATGGCGCTTTATTTCCGCCGTCGCCGCAAAATCAGCTTTACCAAGTCCTACTTCCCCACAGCTGTTAAGCTGGCTTTGAAAAAGTCTTAATGTTTTCCTCCGTGCCTTCACAGAAACTAATTCTCTGTCACCGTCCCCCGGCCTTTCTATTTAAAATGTATTCTTTGGTTCTGACCCGGCCGATTCAAACGGACTCCTACTTGCACACAACTCAAACGATTTCAACCTAATGTTGGTGCACCTTACATTTTTTATTTATTCTTTGGTTCTAACCCGGCCGATTCAAACGGACTCCTACTTGCACGCGACTCAAACGCATACCTCGGGTCTCCCGTCCCGGTCGGTTCCTGTGCATTTACTCAACTACGGACCTTCTTTCAGGTTTTTAAGCTTTAACCCATACAAATCACACACAATCACATACATTGCCTTTGACTTATTGCTCTCAACGAATTCTCAATTGGGCATTACTTTTATCAATTACTTTAACAGATTTTAATAGACTTACGAGTTTGTCGCTGCTGATCTCTCCCACCTAAATCTTCCTAAATTAACTATTTGCAGATTTTCGATAAAAACAGGTTCTGGCTCACCTTTTCATTTCAGGCCCTGTGTGAGAGAGGTCAGCAGTCAGCACTCCAGTTTTTCAATTTGCCTTTTTTTCTTTAATCCTCCAAAAATCCACGTCGAGGGTCACCATCTGTTAAATAATTCTCTAAAAGACGTTTTCTTTGATTTCTGGAAGAGGAAGGAGAGGCTGGGGTCGAATTGAAAGTTAAGCAAAAAGGTTTAATGAAACTGCATGAAAACGACAAGATAAAACATAATCAAACATAAAACATAAAACACTGCAGCTGACAGCGGACTGATCTCATGCTTCTCCTTGCGGAGTTACAGAAGAACAGTCATGTGACATGACAAACAATACGTTGTAAACAGCGGACTTCAACGTGCTTCCCCTGTCGGGGTCACAGATTGAAGTGTCGACATCACCTCAGTTTCCGAATTATATTCCTGTGGAATTGTGGGTGTCTGATTAAAGACACACCTCTGATTTTAGGTTTACCCCAGGTCACAGACAAAGGTTGTTTCACATGGTAGTGCCGATTCTGTTCAAGTTTACAGAGTTTGCATTAATTTCATTTTTTCTAATCACGTCTGGCCCTGCAGGGAGTGGCTCCCCAAAACCAGAAACAATAGTTACCTTTCCTGTGGGGACAATGAGTCTTCTTCATATGCTAAATGTCAGACATGACCTGATTCATTCTTTAGAAGCTAGGTTTTAGGTGAGACACTCAAATGCTGATTAGTGTAGTTACTTGATTAAATTTGGCTGCAGGCCCCATTAAACATTGTTTTCAAGGGACTTCTGGTATGGCGCTGTGGGGGTGAGACACGCAGTATGGAGCTCCCAGTTAACTTTTGAAATTATACTGTTTTAACATCGCCCTGGGCTTCAATTTGTGTTTTTGAGGAATCATACATTTGCGAGATAACATATACTACACTTTGTGTCACGGCTGGAATGAGTGGCAAACCGAAATCCTCGCAGCAAACACTGTCAACACGACAGGCTAGTCTTGCTAGCAAACTTTCAGCTATGGCGGAGGACAGGGCTGGCGGCAAGATGGAAGATGTTGTATCCATGCCTCAACTGGTGTCTGAACTAGCTAAGCAGAGATCTGTTCTAATGGAAGATATATCCACGTTGATTCAAGGGTCGCTAAAACCACTCCAGAACGCTGTGGAGGCTATACGAGATACCGTCAACTCGTTCCAAACCAGACTAGCATCAACGGAGGCTATAGCTGGTGAGAACTTTGAGCGCTTGAATACTGCTGAAGTAACGATAAACACGCTGAAAGTGGCAAATCAAGAATTGTTAGACCGGGTGGATGATCTCGAGAACAGATCACGCAGGTCGAATCTGCGAATTGTGAATATTCCGGAGGGCAGTGAGAACGGCAAAGATCCAGTCAAATTCATGGAAAAGCTACTTATGGACTGTCTGGAGTCGAGTGTCTTCGCTGAGCCACCTGAATTGGAGAGAGCACATAGATCGTTGGCTCCTAGACCAGCGCACGGGAAGCCTGCTAGAGCATTTGTGGTGTGCTTTCGGAGTTTTCAACAAAAAGAAGCAGCGCTGCGTTGGGCAAGGAGCCATGAGGTTAAGTTCCATGATGCGAGCCTTCGGTTCTATCCCGACCTAAGTGCTACCCTGGCGAAAAAACACAGGGCTTTCAACGGAATTAAACGAGCATTGTATGAGAAGGGAGTGAAATTCCGCCTGGTGTATCCAGCCCGCCTGAAGGTGATCTTGGGCGAAGAGACGCTCACCTTTGATTCACCGGACAAAGCACAAGAATTCTACGACAAGTGCATTCGGTCCTCTGAGTGAAGGGAGGTGATGGACTTAATACAAGCTTGGTGGAATTGATCTAGTCTGCTTGATGACTAGGTACTCCGCTCTTAATTGATAAAAGCACACTCGCCTTATTTAGCTTGTAAAATGTATGGCACTTTCATACTGATGTACATTGACAAATGTTGGGACTCTTGTAGATAACATAGTGTTTAAAGGTTGTTCACCGGTAAGGCATCTTTAGCGAGCCTGCACTTTATCCCAATTTGGGATCTAGACATAGGCAGTTCACGCGCTATGGGTTTCAGTTTATTATGTATTTGTTGTGTGGGGTGTGGGGGGTTTCAGGTGAGGGGAAGATGCGTCATGTGTTTTCACTGTGAGTCAGTTTTGTTAAGTATTTGTGGTCTACTAGTCTTGAGTTTTTTTTTCTTATGAATAAGGGTAGGCTTAATCAAGACTTGGGTGAAGCTGTCAGGTTTATAAGCTGGAATGTCAAGGGGATGAATGGTCCTGTGAAACGAGCAAGAATATTTGCACATTTGAAATTTTTAAATGTGAAATTGCTTTTTTGCACGAAACTCATTTATTAGTGAAAGATCAGTTCAGATTAAAGAAAACATGGGTGGGTAAATTATTTCATTCTGGATTTACTCATAGGTCTAGGGGGGTGGCTATCCTGATACATAAGAAAGTGCCATTTAACCCAACTAAGGTAATAGAGGATTCACAAGGTCGATATGTCATTGTATTAGGATGTTTATATTTTAAGCCTGTCATACTGGTGAATGTATATGCTCCTAATTGGGACGATGAGGGATTTATTGAAAAAGTGTTAGCATCCATTCCAAGTCTCAATTCCCATTCTCTAATTTTTGGGGGAGATCTAAATTTTACAATTACTCCGTCTCTGGATCGTTCTAAACCAAAATCTAACTCTCCCTCCAAAATGGCAAAAAGATTGTCATTGTTCATGGATCAGGTAGGCTGTGTCGACCCATGGCGTTTCTGTTTCCCATTGAGCAAAACGTATTTGTATTTCTCCCACGTACACCATACGTATAGTAGAATTGATTATTTCTTCATTGATAGAGCACTGCTGTCTTTGGTTAAAAAAATGTAATACTCATCTATAGTTGAATCTGATCATGCCCCAGTACTTTTAGACCTTTCTTTATCACACAAAAGTGCGGAGTATACTTCATGGAGATTGGATACTTCTTTACTGAAAGAGAAGGGATTTTGTCAAATGATCTCATCAGCCATTGATGAGTTTCTTGATTTTAATAGAGGTGATGGTGTATCTCCAACTATTTTATGGGAGACACTCAAGGTTGTTATTAGGGGTAATATTATTTCATATAAATCCATGCTAAATAAAAGCAGAAGTTTAGAGCAGGAAAGATTGATCAAAACTGTACAGGTGATAGATAGCCAATATTCAGCTTCCCCATGCTCAGAACTTTATAAAGAAAAAGTAGAACATCAGGCTAAGTGTGAGCTGTTTGCGTCAGAAAAAACTGCAAGGATGTTGTTGAAATCACGGGGCATTATGTATGAACATGGGGAAAAGTCGGGTCGTCTATTAGCCCACCAGTTAAAAAGTAGAGCATCTGAGCAACATATCTCGTGTATTATGAGAGAAAATAGGGAACTTACGGTTGATCCTGTAGAAATTAATGATACATTTCAGGCATTTTATTCTAATTTGTATTCATCTGAAGCTCCTAAAGACAATACAGTTATGGATAATTTTTTCAGAAATTTAAATATGCCCACGATTAGTGCAATCAGTAGAGCAGAATTAGAGCTCCCTGTTTCGCACACTGAAATTGCGGATGCGATTAGGAACATGCAAAATGGGAAGGCACCCGGCCCGGATGGGTACCCAGTTGAATTCTTTAAGAAATTTGCAGGGCAATTGATTCCACTTTTACTTGATATGTTTAATGACTCAAAAGCTAAAGGTACTTTGCCCAGGACTTTGACTGAAGCTTCCATAACTTTATTGTTAAAACCAGGGAAAGATGGAAGGGAATGTGGGTCATATCGCCCTATTTCCCTCCTTAATTGTGATATCAAAATATTGGCGAAAGCACTTGCACGCCGTTTGGAAAAAGTTATGCCAGAGGTGATCTCCCCGGACCAAACGGGTTTTATGACGGGACGGCACTCTTTTTCGAATGTGCGCCGCCTTCTAAACGTCTTATACTCACCAGCGTCCAGTGTGGTGGCAGAAGTGGTCATTTCATTGGACGCTGAAAAGGCGTTTGATAGGGTAGAGTGGAGTTATTTGTTTGAGTGTTTGAGTAGATTTGGTTTTGGCCCTAATTTTAGATCTTGGATTGAGCTTTTATACTTTAGTCCAAAGGCTTCAGTAGTTACCAATGGGTATCATTCCAAATTCTTTTCCCTGACAAGGGGTACGCGGCAGAGATCACCAATAAGTCCACTTCTGTTTGCTTTAGTTATTGAACCTCTCTCTATTGTGTTCAAGTCAAAGCCCGAAATATGTGGAATTCATAGATGGGGATTGACCCATAAGTTATCTCTGTATGCGGATGATTTATTGTTGTACCTATCAGACCCTATACATTGTATTCCCCATGTTTTGAATATATTGCAAACATTCAGTGTTGTCTCTGGTTATAAACTTAACCTAACTAAAAGTGAGTGTTTTCCTATAAATGCCTTGGCCCGGTCTCTTCAGGACTCAGATTTACCTTTTTGTATGTCCAGAGATGGGTTTAAGTATTTAGGTATTAATCTGACTCCAACCTTTCCTGAGCTATACCATAAAAACTTTACTCCATTAGTAGACAAATTAAAGTCCGATTTTCAGAGGTGGAATGCCATTAATTTGTCATTGGTTGGTAGGATTAACTGTATTAAAATGAATGTTCTCCCTAGATTCCTTTATCTTTTTCAGTGCCTTCCAATTTATCTGCCTAAGTTATTCTTTCAATCTCTTGATAGGTGTATAACATCATTTATTTGGGCAGGTAAAGCTTCTAGGCTTCAAAAGAGACTCCTTCAAAGACATCGTTCCAATGGAGGCTTGGGTCTGCCAAATTTACAGTTCTACTATTGGGTGGCTAACTGCCAGAAAATACTTTATTGGTGTCAGTCACCAGATATGGACTGGTGTGAATCTGAGAATAACTCGTGTCTGTCAACATCACTCTTAGCTTTAGTAACTTCTAAAATCCCTTTGGCGATTTCAACACATACCTTAAATCCAACGGTCAGCAATACATTACGTATTTGGCTACAATTTAGAAAACATTTGGGTCTTCCTGATTTTTCCATTCAAGCCCCAATTTGCCATAATCATTTATTTTTACCAGCTAGAATAAATGCAACCTTTTTGGAGTGGAAAAGGCAAGGCCTTGTCAGATTTAAAGATTTTTATAAGGATGGTGTATTTGCAAGTTTCAAAGACATATGTGAAAAATTTGATCTCCCCTGCTCAAACCATTTTAGATATTTACAGATTCGTCACTTTATTCGTAGTAATTCGACGGCTTTTCCAAATGTACCAGAGCCATCCGGTTTGGATGATATCTTGGAAGTGTCTTCTAAATTAAAGGGACTTATTTCCAGAATGTATAATATCATCACTTCCCATAGTGACAATACTCTGGATAAGATTAAAGCAAAGTGGGATGATGAACTAGGAGAGACAATATCGGATAGTACATGGGAGGAAGCGGTGCGTAGGGTAAATGGGACAACATCCTGTGCTCGTTTGAGCTTAATCCAGTTTAAAGTTTTACATAGGACACATTTTTCTAGAGCTAAACTGGCAAAAATATTTTTAGGCATGAATGAAAATTGTAGCAGGTGTAATAGTGCTCCAGCAACCTTGACCCACATGTTCTGGCCATGCCCACGTTTGGATCACTTTTGGTCAGGGGTCTACAAAACGTTATCTGAAGTTATAGAAATAGAATGTGAGCCTAATGTATATACTTCGATCTTTGGAACAGTGCAGAGTGACCATGTAGGGCTTGCTAGATATAAGGATGTATTAGCCTTCTCAACTATGATTGCCAGGCGGCAAATTCTTTTACATTGGAAATCCCCATGTCCACCAAAAGTATCTGTATGGCTGACTGATCTTATGATTTATCTGAAATTGGAGAAGATAAAGTATGCACTTAGGGGGTCTGACGACCTTTTTTATGATATCTGGAACCCTTTAATAACGTATTTTGAAAAACTTAAGTCTCTTCCTGAGATTCCCTAATGACATGTGAAGCACTTTGATAGTTTGATGGCAGAGGCCTAATGAAGTCTGCATTATTGTCTTACGTACTATTGGGATGGCTTTTTTATTTATTTATTTTTTTATTTTTTAATATCACTGGATTTTGTGTAAATGTACAGGTGACTCACTATTATCTTTTGTTTGATTGGTGACATACTGAGACGCACAGAAGTTCTGATGAGGGTGGGTTTGAGGGAGGGAGACCACAGGGGTTTTTGTTTTGAAATGAAAAAGTAAAACGAATATATTTCATGTGAGACTGTAACTTGATTGTTCTGTACGAATAACAAGAGAGTTTAAAAAACAAACAAAAAAAAACACTGTTTTCAAAACATAAGCCGGGTTTTAACTTTTTAACTTCAACAGTGTTCAACTTTGTCAGTTACTTTAACATTTAAAAGAGGGATCGTCACACGTGCTTCTAACTGCGCAGTTTTGAATGAAACAAAATGTGTGTGTGTGTGTGTGTGTGTGTGTGGGTGGGGGGACGGACGGACAGATAGAGGGAGAGGGTTATGTGTGCACCAAGGTTATTATAGTTTTGCATTTTTCATTAGATTTTATTTTTATTTCGTTTTGACTTTTTGTTTTGAAATTAGTTTTTAAATCGAGTTTGCTAGTTTAGTTTAGCATTTTTTTTTAAATGCTTAGTTTTAGTTAGTTAGTAGAACTTAGTTTTAGTCTTTTTTGTAATTTGGCTTATTTGTTGGGGGCAAGATTGAAATAGGTCAGAAAAAAGTATTGTGTAATAATAGGTCAACAAAAACATCATACCACTTTAGAAATATGTATTCACAATGTATTCATCAATAACACCAGTACATAAAATGTACATATGATGATGAGCACTAATACAGTATCTCACAAAAGTGAGTAGACCCCTCACATTTTAGTAAATATTTCATTATATCTTTTAATGGGACAACACTGAAGAAATTACACTTGGCTCCAATGTAAAGTATTAAGTGTACAGCTTGTATAACAGTGTAAATGTGCTGTCCCCTCAAAATAACTCAACACACAGCCAATAACGTCTAAACCGATGGCAACAAAAGTCACTACACCCCTATGTTAAATGCTAAATTAAAATAGCCTTCACCATACCTAGAGATTAGCATGGTTTTATGTCAGTTAGCCTAATAGCTGGTTTGATTTGCAGTGAGAGATGATTTTATGGAAAGTAGCCCATGCCAATCTCTAGGTATGGTGAAGGGTATGTGAAGAAGTGGGGGGGCTATTTTAATTCCAAAGGCCAAGGGAACTTCATCAGGATGCATAATATCCTGGATCCATGAAATAACTGGCCTTTAAAAATAAACTAATCTGCCTGCCTCTATGGGAATTTAACATAGGGGTGTACTGACTTTAGTTGCCAGCGGTTTAGACATTAATGGCTGTGTGTTGAGTTATTTTGAGGGGACAGCACACTGTTATACAAGCTGTACACTTAATACGTTACATTGTAGCAAAGTGTAATTTCTTCAGAGTTGTCCCATTAAAAGATATAATGAAATATTTATTAAAATGTGAGGGGTGTACTCACTTTTGTGAGATACTGTATGTCAACAGTCTACACAAGACGCAGCAGTAAGTGCAAAATGTGTTAGTAACTGTGACAGAAAAAAAACCTAAATAGCCAACAGACTAAAGAAGACATACATAAACAGGTGTTTTGAACTTTGGAGAGACTTTTGAAAAGATTTAGGCATTTGAGCCATGTCAATAGAAATATTGCTTCTTTTCATAAATCCGAGGAACTTGTTATTGTAGCCTAGCTGTCTGAGAGCCTTGAGATCACGTTTCCAGCCCAGGGTAACCAGTTGTTTTAGACCCATTGTTTCAGAATCCGTGTGCTGCCTGCTATAATTTATGACATATCCTTGTACAAGGATAGCGCAGAGGTGTAGTAGAAGGTTGGAGCGCACACTATAGTTATGTTTTTAAGCCTAAATCAAATTAACTTGTTGTTTCAGAGTACTCAGATAAACAGTGATTCATGTCCTGTTGACTGATGTGATTAACGTGATAGTGAAGTGGACAGCAAAGTGGATTTGTATATTTTTATTTTTGCTGAGGAAGGTTCGAATCCAGGGCGACAAGGATCATCTTAATTACTTTTAAAACACGCTGTACAATGTTATAGTAATGTAGGTCTCAGATATTCAGTTCAGTTCAGTGTAGTTTTTATTTGAGTTGCGACATGCAAAGGCCAATAAAATGTTTATGAATATGTAGCGAATCTGTTGATGTGGGTAGGTTGATAGGTTTACACGGCATCTGGACAGGCTCGGAAACCAGTAGGTGGAAAAACCAGAAGGCACATAACACCGGGGTTATATTAGCTTCTGTTTCGGTAGCTTAGCCTCCTTGTGCGCGCTTCTCAAAAGTACTTTCAAATTCGTGGGATTTTACTCTTAATTGTCCACTTATTTTACCACCTTCCACTGCGAGGCACTTGCTTTTATCTGACACAGTCATAATCAAATAGGACTCTGCCGCTTTCTTACGACTTTCGGTACCGCTATGATGCCAGGCGAGGGGCATGGACATGTTGTGTTCAATTTGACGTGGAATGTTGGAATTTCTGGATTTCCAGTCGGAAACTATATATGTCTACGGCATAGACTGAATAAAACAGGACTGTGTTCGGAAATGTCAATTCTGAAAGATATAACGTTATTTGATCTGTGAAAGACATTGACAAAGACGAAAACTAAGGACATTTACGCAATAATTTTATTTCATTTTAGTTAGTTTTGCAAACAGACATTACAGTTTTACTTTATTTTTCGTTTTTTTTTGTAATGCCTTGTTTTTATTTTTATTTCAGTTAACGAAGATGTTTTTTCCCACCTTGTTTTCGTTATTTCGTTCGTTTTCGTTAACGATTATAACCTTGTAAGTATTCATATTCATTACTCAGGTAGAAGTATAGATACTACGGTTTAAAAAGACTTCTGTAGAAGTTGAAGTATCAACTCAAGCTTTTTACTCAAGTAAAAGTGTAAAAGTACTGGTTTCAAAACTACTTAAAGTATAAAAGTAAAAGTAATGTAAGCGAAAAAATGCCATTAAGGACAAAAGCTTTGAGTACAATGCAAATACATTAAAGAACCATATATGTGTACTACTGCGCATTAACATGTGTTTCATGGAGTGGAAGATATGATGACTAGTTGCCTATAAGTATTGTAAATTGCAATACTTATAGGCAACTATAAGTAAATAGTATTACAATTTGTAATAGTGCAAAAAGTCAAACTTAGACTTCAGAGTCATGCTATCAATAGCCTTTATTGGAATGTAAATGTCCATCCAAGCTTAGCTGCAGGAATCTGTGAGGGCAACGATGTAAGATAACAAAACTGGACAGAGAAGAAGTAAAAGTCTGCTGTAAAATAATTACTCCAGTAAAGTATAGATACCCCAAATTTCTAATTAATTAAGGTAAAATGTGTTTGTACTTGGTTACTTGACACCTCTGTGTGTGCATCATTTCTTACTGTGACGGGCGCATGGCTGCAGTCACGGTAGCCATCGCTACATATTTCATATCTCAAAAAAAGTGAAGACGTTGGCTGAATATGTTTGTTTGACCGTCTTTATGTTCGGTTATTTATGCTGGTTTTATATCTTGTCATTCATCAAATTCCCCATATTAATCCCTACTGTGGTGATTTGCTATAGTCCTAGTTATATTCATCTATACATCATTGTTTAATGTTTAAAACCGTACAGATTGTCACAAACATCTCCGGTTATAAGAACCACCACAACACTTGAGCCTTTGTTAACTAATGTTTGTTTATTAAGTGTAAAAGTATACAGAGTGTAAAATGGTTTAGGCTTACTATGTGCTCTTTGTTATAGGGGAAGGTTTGCTGCTATCCTTGAGTTTAATTGGGTCTGTTACTTCCGGGGTAACAGGAAGTTGACCTGTATTTTATGTATTATATTTTACAGCCAACAAGATGTCTTGTGGCTGTGGTTAATTGTAATGACCATTGTATACATTATATGCTGTATCAGTCTAGATTTTCAGCTATATATATATTTTGGCTGTATTAAGCCTTATTGGTGTACTCACCTGAGCCACCCCTGTATTGTGTATGTTGGTATGTTCCAATTTGAGGGGCCGGCGTCAGGCTATATAGAGTGGCCATAGTGTTTTCTCGGAAGACAGAGCTGGAGTGTACTGGGAGGGTGTAGGACGTAAGTCTGCTGGATGTCCTCTATGTGATAACCTGATTTAAAGTCTATTAGTGCATAGTTGTGTATTTGTATTTCTGATTGTTTTGACTCTCAAGTCAATTTTATTTTGTTTTCTTTAAAGTACCTTTTAGTTACTTTCCTTAATTTTGTTAATCTTTTTATTATCATTTTGTGCCTGTGGGCCTTAATTGGGTTAACCATAATAAAAGCCCATCAATTTCACATCACCTTTGACTCACCCTGAGTGTTAATACCTGCTCAAGACTACTCACCGCAGCTACCCTCAACACTTACACATAGGACAGACATTAAAATTCAGTTAGTACAGGAGAAACACAATGTGACCCTTTTTAAAACCAGCGAAGATATTAAATAATATATGAATAATATATTCTACATGTATTTAATATGGGAACCAGCCTTTAGCTTGAAGAGATTGAAATTAGTTTATTCATGCAAATTTGCAGACATTAGTAAAATGTTACTTTTTTGGGATCCAACTCTCATATTCTGTTGGGAAACATCAGTTTGACTCCTGACTCATATCTACAAAATAATCTGGAACATTTTCCCAACAAAAATTGGAATAAAAAATAAATAAATGAAAAGATGGAAGTTTAATATGGAGTCTGAATTTAAAAAGACGGCTCTGATTGGCTGGGCGAATGGTGCCATTCAATCACATCACAGTGCTGTATGCTAATGATTCCAAAACAGGGTTAAGTCTGCAGTTGCCAGTAGAAATTATAAGTATAACTTTATTTGCAGTATATAGCACCTGTAATGAGAAATGAAATCCATTAGAGGCTAAAGCTTAGATACCAAAGTTTCCTGGGTGAAAGTCTTGTGTTTTCTCCTTAACTTCTTCAGGACATGAACACCTGTTTCCTGGGTGAAAGTCTTGTGTTTTCTCCTTAACTTCTTCAGGACATGAACACCTGTTTCCTGGGTGAAAGTCTTGTGTTTTCTCCTTAACTTCTTCCAGGACATGAACACCTGTTTCCTGGGTGAAAGTCTTTTTTTAAATGGAATAACTTTTTATTATTTTTCTCTCTTTCATTCTTTCTCGCTCTTTCTCTCTCTCTCTCTTTGCACACTGTGAAATGTTTTGCGAAATATATTTTTTAATTAACATTTACCTATGAATTTATTAATATTGTTCATCAATATTATTTCATTGTTTTTCAGACAAACTTGTTGTGTACCCTGGAGATGATGCCACTCTGCCATGTCAGGCTGCTGATCCCTCCTTCAGAGCTGTAGAGTGGAGCAGACCTGACCTGGAACCAGAGTATGCCCTCTTCTACAGAGATGGACACTTGGATACTTACAAACAGCATCCATCCTTTAAGGAGAGGGTGGAGCTGGTGGACAGACAGCTGAAGGACGGAGACGTGTCTTTAATTCTGAAGAATGTGAGCAGACACGACGACGGAACATACGAGTGTCGAGTTGCACCAGCTGATTTCAGACGTAAAAAGAGAGCCATCATCGACTCTGAGCCAATCAGAACCATCTGTCTGCAGGTTAGAGAACCAGGTGAGTGTTTCTGAGTATCAGGTCGTAGCTGCAGTTTCAAACATCAGAGAGGATGAAAGCTGCTCCACTATCCACACATTTACTTACTCATAAGTTTTATTCATCTCCAGGTCCAAACAGTGGAAACTCCAAGGATGAAAACTCCATGAATGTTGTCCCTGAGGATAGAAACTCCGCTCCTGTTGGCCTGACAGCAGGTGTTCCAGTTGGACTGTTTCTTGTAGCTGTTGCAGTGGTTGGTGTCCTGATATAAAGAAGACCTAACACCCCATCAGTCCCTCCTACTACGACTGATGAAGCATCTGCCACTACGCGTGTTTGACAACTCACAGGTACTAGAAATAGTGTGTTGTTTTTCAAATTTTTTTAGATCAAATTGAATGAATGAATTAGATTTTTATTTCGAACAACCTAAAAAAAATAATATATATACATATTCGCTTAACAAGTAAATCTATCTAATTGGCAGTGTCATACATCAGTGTTTCCCGGTCGTTTCAAATAGCGCCACATATCCATTCCAGTGTTTCGCCTGTTCACTCTCAGCAGCACACCGTCGGGATTCCATGACCAAGGCAACTGTCTGTGGTGAGTTCACGTGTCCTCAGACTAACGTCAAAATGGCCCGCAACATCATCTTTGTATACAAACTCAGATCAGACATTCCACCACACATCAGTGTGTCTAGATTGAACACACAAGTTCATGACCCTAAATGAGGAAATGCCATTTGATTTCATTAAGAAAAAGACAGGTTTGACTGCAGAGTACCAACTCTGCTGCAAATGTTCAGTTAAAGCTACATAAAGAATTTATCCCATCTAGTGGTGAAATTGTACATGACAACCAACTGAATATTACTTTCTAGCCCTTCCCATTCTGAGCGCGTTTTAACTCCTACGGTGGCCGAACCCGAAATTAGCTCTTAGCATCTCCATCGTTTACATGCAGCTGTTCTAGCCACTCCAATATTAACTTTGGTCTTGTTGCTTTGCCTGTTGCGTTGTCGTTTTTATTCTTTTTTTCCTCCCCGGCTGGCATTCGTCACGGTGCCACTGAGTCTAAAAGTGCAAAATACGGAGGTATCTAAAATATAAGACATGTTTTCAGTTATTTCACACTTTTTTGTTAAGTACATAATTCCATATGTGTTCATTCATAGTTTTGATGCCTTCAGTGAGAATCTACAATGTAAATAGTCGTGAAAATAAAAAGGAAACGCATTGAATGAGAAGGTGTGTTCAAACATTGATGATTGCAGTCTGAACGTGGCCGTATGGTAAAACGGGCTGTGACTGCAGAGTACCAGTTCTGCTGCAAATGTTTAGTTAAAGTAAAAAGAAGGCATTATCAGCGCTATGTAGGCTACTTCAAGGTGGAGATTTTCAACTCTAATACAATGCAAAAAAAAAGATACAGATGGTGGCCTGTGTAAAATGTTCTCCCTTGTTTGTGTTGTTTTTGTTCATTTTCGTGGAAACTATCTATGTATCAAGCAACAAACTAAGATTGGTGTACAAATGTCGGTTCATTCCATCATGCACCTTGCAATCTACTTTACCCTATTACTTTTTGCACTCTACATCCCAGTCCATATGTACTTGTCTTAATATTCTGTCTTATTTTTATATTTGTATTTTTGTATATTATGTTGATATTTGCCTTATTTATATTGCTGTCTCTATTGTACAGTATGTTACTACTACATGTCTGTACTTAGCCAATGAATCTGATTCTGACGCTGGACAGTTTAAGAAATAATAATCATATTTTATTTGTGATATTTTGTGAGTAGACTCTGAATCTGGAAGGTTCTCTGTTAGGTACATGTAGTACAATGTTTTCCTCTGAAGTACAAGTACACAGTGACGCTGTAGTATTCAGTACAGTTAAGGTTGGGCAAGGCAGCTTTATTTGTATAGCACATTTCAGCAACAGGGCAATTCAAAGTGCTTTACATAAAACATTAAGGAGCAGTTAAAAACAATTAAAACACAAATTAAAACAGGTAGTAGTGCAGTAGGGCAGGTAAAAAAAAAAAAAAAAAAATAGTGACTTGGTGTTTTTGTTACCCATTACAAGTTTGCAGTAGTTCTAGTTTTCACTACCATGTAGCCGTCGCTACAAAGCTTAGTTTAATCTCGGTAAACCTTGCTAAATCCGGGACAGTTCACAGTCTGTCTCTTGATAAGTTCACAGAAATATCTGAAAAGTTCAAAGACGTTGTCTTTCTTATTGACCTAGTTCACAGACTAAATCTGACCAGTTCACAGACGTGGTCCTTGTAGTTAGTTGCATATCAAGTGCCTTGGGGTCATGAGGCCAAACCAATCTAAACATGCCTACTAGTATTTTATAAGCCAAACCAATCTAAACATGCCTACTAGTATTTTATAAGCCAAACCAATCTAAACATGCCTACTAGTATTTTATAAGCCACACCAATCTAAACATGCCTACTAGTATTTTATAAAGCCAAACCAATCTAAACATGCCTACTAGTATTTTATAAGCCAAACCAATCTAAACATGCCTACTAGTATTTTATAAGCCAAACCAATCTAAACATGCCTACTAGTATTTTATAAGCCAAACCAATCTAAACATGCCTACTAGTATTTTATAAGCCAAACCAATCTAAACATGCCTACTAGTATTTTATAAGCCAATCTAAACATGCTTACTAGTATTTCATAAGCCAAGCCATTCTAAACATGCCTACTAGTATTTTATAAGCCAAGCCATTCTAAACATGCCTACTAGTATTTTATAAGCCAATCTAAACATGCCTACTAGTATTTTATAAGCTAAGCCATTCTAAACATGCCTACTAGTATTTTATAAGCCAAGTCATTCTAAACATGCCTACTAATATTTTATAAGCCAAGTCATTCTAAACATGCCTACTAGTATTTTATAATGAGGTGTGAAGAGTTCTTCGGATTCATCGGTTTGTGTGTTTGGTCAGATCAGGCATTTCTGATTCTGTTTATTTTGTATTTTGCACTTTGTTACACTTGAATCCTCATGTTTTGCTACTTTTGTATGAACAATTTTCATGAGCAGAATCAATAAATTGTTCTGAATCTGATATTCATTGTTTTTATTTATATTAGCAGTTCACATTTTGTTCTTTGAGCTGACCCCAGGTCTGCTGTGTCACACCATTTCCTTCTGTTTCCACTGTTGTACTTGTACACATCAGGTACATCCCGTTACCTTATTTGTTTCCCTCACTTGTTTCCTTCACTTGCACCTATTCCTCGTCTTCGCACGCCCTCAAAATCTTCTGCCAGTAACATTTTCAACTGTTCGGACTTTTTTTTTCTCCAAAAAAATAACCTAAATTATGAGCGGTGAGAAAATAGTCTTCCCATATCATGATAGTTTATATACCCACAGTCCTATCTGGCTTCTGGTTTTGGCCTTTTTGAATAAAGAATAGATTATCACCGCTCACTGGCACGGAGAGTTACTTCTTCTCATGGTAGTTAGCCGTCGGCTGTAGTCTTTGCGGTGTGTTCAAGTGCACAGGAGAGATGCGGAGACAGACGGATCCTCAGTTGGGAAATGGGACACTCTCATTCACTCCAGCATTACTTTTAAACATCATCCTTTACCTATGAGGCATACAGAGTTGTATCACCTGTCACTTAACGCTAAAGAAATCCTACATTTAGTCTAGTCTGCCCACCACTGGTCGGTGTTGAGGCCAGATCCAATTTTTTTCAGTGATGGAGAAAAGTAGATGTGATTCCAGCCACTTTTCATTTGTTCTTTTATAACGTTTTAAGTGAGAAAACAATATTAATCATGGCAAACTATCTCTAAAACGTGTCCGGTGGCGGACTTTAAAAATGAAAACTGTATTACATGTGGAGCAATAACACAGATTTACAGGTTCAATCTTGGACTCATATTCTAAACATGCTCAGATTTCCCACTGGCAGTCTGCTCATTAACCCCTGGATTACACTTCTGCAACAGTCACACACATTACTATAAATACAGTGGGAGAGTTTATGCCGCCAATGAGTAAAAAAAAAACTTTTCCAAAGACAGAAACAGCATTGATCTTCCTCATGATGACATGTCACATTATTATGTATGGTAACTGTCCTTTAATGACCAGGTTTGCTCATGGCTTCTGAAAATTTTGAGAAAGAAAATGTAGATAATTGATCAGCTAAAAAACTGAAATAAGAAAACTTTATTGATCCCCTCAGGGAAATCATTAAGTTGCAGTTGCTCACAGTCTACTCTCCCATTGCCAGTTCTATCTCCACAGCGCTGTGGAGTAAGGTCTGGCTACACCACAGATGCATTCTGGGATAGGAGAAAAAAAAACGCTCAGGGGAATACATTACAGAGATGGTTTTCTTTCCGGGTTTGGCTCTTTGCACCTCGTGACTGAGAGCTGTACAGTTTACCGACTACTAACTAGCTAACAGATGCTAATTACAGTTAGTGGTAACCTTAGCAACATTATCTGTCCAAAGCTCATGAAATCCCCTTGGTACTGCATACACTGTCATAAACTGGTCTTATAACGTTGATGACATCTTTATGACAAGTTCAAATGGTTACACTTTTCTGGAGATCAAGATAAAATATGTACATTTATAATGGTCTCATGACAAACAATTTAATGTAAACCTACCAATTAATGATATTATTAATTAAGCCTGCCATGACATATTTATAACAGGTTATATTTTCTTGGTAAGACATCGACAGCTTATGTTGTCTTCATTAATGTCAAGTTGTCATAACAAAACCATCTCATACAATGCCAAGTTGGCATTAAAAGTGTTGTAATTAACCAAAACATACTTAATGACAAAATTCATTCACATTCAAAAAAAATTAATGTTGGGGGTCTTGTCCTGTCTTATGCACACCCCTTCATATAAACTGTTACCGAGATGTGATATGGAAATATGTGTTGTGATGGAATACTTCTGCTCTGAGACAACTGTTAATCATCAACACTGGAGTGGTCTTTTGAGATGGATTGATTGATTGTAAGGCCAATGAATGAATCGGAGTGTTACCTGTTTCTCTGCCTCGATATAAAGACACCATGATGAAAGTGGAGATGCAGTACGGACAGAACATCACCAGGTGGACGACCAGTCGGAAAACAAGGTGGAGAGGGTCTGAGGCCAAGGGCGGAGCTGCAGAAGTAGGTGGGCCTGAGTTCGTAGGTTTCCCTGCGGAGAGAATCAGCTGTCAGGTGAATATCTGGATGAATGAACTCCTGAAATCAAAGGTTACCTCCTCACCTGTGACAGAGACCCAGCTGGGTGGAGACTCTCCAACACTGCTGATGTCGCACTTGTAGAGGCCTTCATCAGACCTGGAAACATGGTGGATGGTCATGTGACCTGCAGGCTCAGTCCTGATGAAGGAGCCATCTTTATAGAAACCAGCTGGGAGGTTGGAGGACATCTTTGTTCTACAGGTCAGAGTGAGGTCTTCTCCCTCCATCACAGGGAGGACAGGACTCTGCAGGATCACTGGTCCACCTCAACACAGAGACAAACTACAGCATGTCATCCATTCACACACAGCTTCATCAATACTGACTGTTGCAGGAAGAACCAGCAGGTCTTCCCCAGCCATCTCCACACTGAGTCCTGGTTTCTCTGGTTGTGTTCCTCCTCAGAGTCCATCCAGCAGAGCTGTCGTCCTCCTCACAGCTCAGAGAGACAGACTGTCCTTCAAACATCTGAGAGCTGCTGGGACTCACAGTCAGAGAGACTGGAGGGGGGAGGGAAGAGGAAGTAGTAGTTAAAAAACGAGTTGATTATTACTGCTACTGTGACCATCACTGCTTTCGACAAAGCGGGCCTCTGAGGCTTCACATTGATTCTCTAGGACACTTAAGGAATCAGCTCATGTCTTTACTCTTGCAATAATTGATCTAAGCTGGGAAACCTTCCTCCATGTTTGCTACCAGGACGCTCCAATATATTAACCTCATTGTGTGTGATGTTTTTCCATCTTTACCTTTCTCATTTTATATTTTTGCCCACAACAAGTATCTCTACATTAAAGCCACTCAGAGTTTCAAAGGGATGTGGTTAACCATATCTGGTATTCTGGTATTCTTACTCAGTTCAGCTCACAGTTCACTCTGTTGGCTTGGTCTTTCATTTAGGCTAGGTATTTTTTTTTATTTTAACCATGACTATATGACAGTAACTTTGCTGTGTTTGGCCAACAAAATAAAGAGCATTCAAATTGCAAACGCAAACATGACATCTCACCACAGAATGTCCAAACCAACAGCTGATTCATTTAATCAGAGACAAAACTTAGAGAGTTAAAGGTGCAGTAGGTAAGATTTATAAAACTAACTTTCTGTCATATTTGCTGAAACTGACCCTATGTTCCAGTAGAACTACATGAAGCAGGTCATTTAAAATAAAATCCGGCTCCTCTGGCACCACCTACAGCCTGTAGTGCGATTTGCAAAAATTCACCGCTCCCTGTTCAGATGCACCAATCAGGGCCAGGGGAGGTATCTAACTGCATGTCAATCACTGCTCATGCACACGCATTCATTCTCCCTTGTGGGGAGGGGGTTAGGAGACCATTTTGGGCTTTAGTGGAAAGGGGGGGAGGGACTGAGAAGTTGATGTTTTTTTGACTGGATCTTCACAATCCTACCTACAGCCCCTTTAAACTAAAATGACCGACAACACGCGGACACCGCGGCAGGTGCAACAAACAAAATTACTAATAACATTATTAAGCTGCATGATAACAACACAGAGATGAATAAACAATATAAACTCCAGCAGCTTCAGACACAGACACACACACACACACACACACACACACACACACACACACACACAGACACACACACACACTACGTTTCCTAGCAACCTTCCTCTGAACAGTACCATCCGTCCCAGAGAGTGTGTTGTTGAACTCACCTGTCTGAACCTGAGGTGGAGGATCATCCATCAGCATGTTAGCATTTAGCATGTTAGCTACAATCAGCATGCAGCTGTTGGTGAAGTAACATGGCAGCAGGTCTCTTCTTCTTCTTCTTGGTGACTTACCGCCATCATCTGATGTGGAGGGTGGATCAGGATATCTAATATTAGGCTGTGTACAGTACTCAACAACTAAACTAAAATCATAATAAATAAGTAATAATAAAACTCAAATCTTCTCAATCGTTATGTGTTTAAGATAGTAAAATAATACTTGATAATACACTTTTCTTGAGTCCTTTTGATAAAAATCTATTAAATCACACTGTGCTTTTATCTTTGTGGAGTTTTGAATCAACTTCATATTTCTTACTAATTGCATCACCTAGTGTGCTGGAGGGGTGGGGCCTGAGCTAATTCAACCTCCTGCTGTCCTTGATAACAGATGTTAGTACATTTGAGGATAACAGCAGGGTTAAGTTAGATGCCCCCCCCCGGACAGTCATTCTCTCACATAAACACATATATGATAGTGTTCAGTGTTAATAACTAAAGATGACCTGATGATGCATACATTGAGCCAATCAGGTGCTGAGGCTTTGAGAAGAAAGCTTGATGTAATGCAGTCAGACAGCCAGCAGGAGGCAGCTTTCACCCTGTTCTCCAGAGGAGCATTTCACTGGGAAGTCTCATTAACTCACTCAGCATCTCTATCAGAGCTCAGACACTGACAGGTCTATAGTATGGAGGAGAAGAAGATTAATATTTCTGTCAATAGACGTTTTAATTTGTGGCAAATTACAAACTGTGGGTTAAAGAATCTCTTTGGATTTGTCTCAGAGAGGGGACTTTTTTATCCAGTTTACAGTTTGAATGGAAGCTTATATCATAGGAATATATAGGTAATATATTAAAATCTTTGGTCTATATGACTTTAAAATTTGTTGACACAAAGGTAAACTGAGTGATTTGAGTAGAGAAGCCTATCCGGTAGCGAGTCACAGCATGTCTGTTTGTATGATGACGTAACACACACTGACTCTCTTCCTGACTCTGCAGAAAGCCAGCAGAGTTTTTCCTGTTGTTGTCATGGTGAAATCTGCCAAGAGACAAGAATTTGGACCGTGTTTAACCCGTGGGGAGGGGCTGAATAAGGACAAACATGATGTGGGCTATGAAGAGATGTTTGGTTTAATGATTGATGTCTAAATACTTTGTAGACAGAGTTACCTTGTCATTATCTAATGTAGATTATTGATAATGTAGTTATGCTGTATATAACTGTGTATGATCTTAGTATTCTCCCTGTTAGGACAAGTTAGCCTGAAAAAGAAGAAGCTACGTTTTCTGCACAGTGTGTATAGTAGGTCTATAAAATAGATTTAAGTGACATTAAAAGCATGTATGTAAAGCATATGAAATATCTGCATGTGTAACTCAGGTTTGGGAATAAACAACAAAGGATTATCTGGCTCGGATCATTATCACAGTGTAATGTGATGGGCTTGAAATTGGGATCTGAGAGTGTGGGTGGTGGGGAAGATTTATTTTGTAGTATGAGTTTTGGCCCGGTTTGTGCCAGAAAGCATGTTGGAGAAACAGTAGGAAGAGTAGAGCAGGTTGGGCTGGACTATACTCTGATACACAACAGTAGGAGATCAGCTGGTGGTCTGCAAGGAAACAAGATCAATACACTATACATGAGTTCAGTTCAACAAGTTATTTTATCTGATTACAAAACATGTCATTTCACATTCAGGTTCTTCTGGGAAGGACACAGCCATGACGCTGAACTGACTTCTAACAACAACAAGACAATTAAACACACACACATTCAGACACACCTATGTCTCCAGTTGTGATAAAGAAATAAAGATGATCTGAGAGCTGATTCCATCTGTGTTTAATCCAAAGGATACAGAGAGAGAGAGAAGAGGAGACTGAGGTCATGAAGGTCACTACTGCATGTTTGTCATGTTACACACAGAGCACTTCACAGGAAGAGAGAGAGCTGAACACACAGATCCCAACATCTAAGTATTAGGAAGCAAAAAGAGGCTCACATATTAAGATATATAAAAAGTAACAATGACCAACAAACATACAATGTGCCTATACAAGTCAAAGTGTTTCTGTAACCTAACAAGAGTATAAATAGTGTGACGGTGCAGAGATGAAAGAGTTAATAAAGTAGACTGAGGTCAGTCAGTGCTCTGTGTGTGTGTTTGTCTGATCAGTAAAGATGGCGGCTGCTTCCTCTGCTAACTCCTAACTGAACTCTTGACCTTAAACTCACTCTCAGTTTTTGTTTTCCTGTGAATCATTCAAGTGAGACTACTAATGCAACTCTTGTCTCTGTTCAGTGTTGTGTACCTTGGCTCACAGCCAGCGAGATATGAAGAAATAAAACTAAAACTAAGATCACATCTAGCGTTAAAGTCAGTATTTGAATCATTTGATGTCACCGATTTATAGGGGCAAAGTTCAGTTATTTAAAAAGCAATTAAAAAGGGATTTAAAGGAGCCACTGGACAGGATGATGAGCGGGAGGTATTTCACTTATTAAAAATAGTTTCCCCCCCCCCCTCTGTCTACTGTACCCTGATCTCTCATCCGGACTGATGAAGAGAAATACCCCGGCGTCACATTATGACAACCAAATTATAACAACGATAAATTAAATTATTGAATTGATTGCAATTTGGTTAAATAAATACACATCCCTATCATAAAAGGTAAGTGAAATAAGTGCTGGAATAAAAGGGAGTAGGACTATATTAAAAGCTTTCGCCGTTATGACTTTAAGCAGCCTGCAGCCGACTGTGGCTGCAGCAGGGGTTGAGGATCAGCCTTCCACGCCGATTTAAAGTCTGTCTGGTAATGACTCAGCATGTCAGTTTAATGACGCAACACACACAAACTCTCTTCCTGACTCTGCAGAATGCGAGCAGAGTTTTTCCTGCCGTTGTCATGGTGATATCAAACTGTTGATTCAACACGCTCAGTTATTGTTAGTATGATTGTTTTGACAACGGTTAACAACTCTGGGCTAACCCACGAATTCATCAGTATCATTAACTGTATTGAAAGACGACTAATTGGCTAATTGTAATTTAGCCAGCGAGCAGTCAGCCACTATCATGACTATCATTATCATTTACTGAACCGTCGGGAAACAGACCCAGGCACCCGATTCCGAACAGAGGCCATACGTAACCACCCCCCCTCCCCCCTAACTTCTATCTATTCAATAGAAACTATTTCTTCCTCACAGCAGCTAATGACGCTTAGGAAAGACATTCAAATCCAGTTAGTACAGAACAAACACAAAGTGGCAAAGTTCAGTCCAAATTCTCGTCAGCTTGCTATACATTTTACAATTTTCACTCTTCATCATCTTCTTCTTTCCATCAAAATGGAAAGAACCTTGTGATCCTTCTTACAGTTTAGTTAGGGAAGCATATAAATTAAAAATTAAAAAAGGGAAGCATATGAATTCATCATTTTGTGTGTAGATTGGGAACTGTAGAGTACTGTGCATAGCCTGTAAGGAGTATGCTCATTGTTTAGATTCACATTTTGTTGGTGTTCTTTTGTTCTGTCGTTGCGGCACACAAAATTAAAGTTTTATATGATAAACTATTTCAAAGGTCACTTCCTGCTGACTGTCTAGTATCAGTGTCACCAGTCAGTCCAGTTTGTTTGTTTGTCATCGAGCCGAATCACAACCTTGGAATTTTTTTTTAGTCCTGCTGTGACCTTTGCTGCTAACACTTTATAATAATGGTACAAACTTACACATGTGGAACATTCATTTCCAAATGAAGGAAAAAAAGAGAGAATTGAAACTGGGACTTTTCTGCCTGCTACTGTCATCAGAAGTTTTACACTTCACACAATTTTGCATAGTTTAGCAGGGTGTAAAACAGTAAATAATATCAAGACTTGAGAAATAACATATTACATATGTCTGACAAAATAAAAAAGTTATTACAAAGACCTTAGACTTTATGAACTAATGTATAAACTTACACTCCATCTGCATTTTATGTACCTTATCCTATCTTATTTTAAACATATTTGTAATTAATGCATTTCGTCTTTCAGCTTTTTAAATGCAAAGTCATTCAGCCCTCTTCCATACATTATTACATTACACCCCACCATACATTGCACATCCAACTCTGACAGTTTCAGACAATTTCAACTTCCAGCTTTTTTCAGCAGTGCAACTTTTTCCAACTATTCCTACTAATTCCCCTTCTTTCTACACATTTAAGCCAGCAATGCAGTGTAGCTTCAGCTTTTAGCATTCACAACATGATTCACACACATTTTTTGCACCTCATCCTCCACTCTGTCACTGTGCCCCAATCAACATAGCAACCAGTGCCGCCACATAATCTCCGTATCCACTACTACAACCTTTACCATAACTACTCCTATTATGGAGACAAAAAAACCTATGACCTAAAGCACACATATTATTGCCCAACATGCCTGATAGTGCACCTGTCATTCCTCTGCTGCTGGTCCTGGTCCCTCACCAGTGCTCATGGTGTTAACCGTGGTCTTTCTAATACAGAAAAGGCAGCATCTCACTCTGTTTTTTTATTTTTAACATCAACTTCTCAGAGCTGACCATTTCTTTATCATCTTTTTTCATCTCCTCCAATATTTTCAGTTTACTGTGTGATCATAACTTCCGGAAAGTAGGTTTCCTGGCCAAGCCAATCTGATTTAATAAAACATGGATCAGTCCAAGTTGGGAGGGATCGTTCGGCCCCTCTAAATTGAAGGTATTAAATTGTCCCATTCTGACTGCCGGGCCAGAGCTTTGTTTTGTGCTGTCTGTGGATGTGAGAGCCTGGCCACAACATTTACAGTATTCCACTGTATATTGGAAGAATGGTCAATTACTGTAAAGAAAATCCCGTATTTTTACGGTAATTTGTTCCAGTGTACCTAATTGATATAGCTTCCTTAGTACTGGTAGTATTAGCATTAGATTTGCACCAAGTAGCAGGCACACTGTCAAAATGTCTTGCGAAATCTTCTAGTTATTGTTTATTACTATTTGTCAGACCTACACGTGGTAACCATGCGCCCTGGAGATGATGCCACTCTCACACGCTGCTGATTCCTCCATCAGAGCTGTAGAGTGGAGCAGACCTGACCTGGAGCCAGATAATGTCCTCTTTTACAGAGATGGACACTTAGAACCCAACCAACAGAACCCATCCTTTAAAGGAACACGCCGACTTATTGGGAATTTAGCTTATTCACCGTAACCCCCAGAGTTAGACAAGTCGATACATACCCTTCTCATCTCCGTGCGTGCTGTAAAGCTGTCTGACGGCTCCAGCGGCATCAGGCCAGCACAGAACATGCAGGTGAATGGTTCCAGTAATCCTACTGCTCCCAATAAGTGACAAAATAACGCAAACATGTTCCTATTTACATGTTGTAATTTATAGAGTCACAGCGTGTACAAAAAACAACGTAACATGAGACACAGCCATTTTCTAACCGTAAACAAACCGGGAACTATATTCTCAGGCGGAAGAATATAGTACTTGGGCGGAGTGATCTGCTCGCAGCAAGCCTGTCTGAGAATATAGTTCCCGGTTTGTTTACTGTTAGAAGATGGCTGTGTCTCATGTTACGTTGTTTTTTGTACACGCCAGACTTCTACAAATCACAACATGTAAATAGGAACATGTTGGCGTTATTTTGTCACTTTTGTCACAATTCGGAGCAGTAGCCTAGCTGGAACCAGTTACCTGCAGGATCGGTGCTAGGCTAAGCTAATGCTGGAACCCTCAGACAGATTTACAGCACGCACGGAGATGAGAAGGGTATGTATCGACTTGTCTTACTCTGGGGGTTACGGTGAATAAGCTAAATTCCCAATAAGTCGGCGTGTTCCTTTAAGGACAGGGTGGACCTGGTGGACAGAGATCTGAAGGACGGAAACGTGACACGACGCTGGAACATACGAGGGTCGAGTTGAACCAGCTGGTTCTATACTTAAAAAGAGAGAAATCCTCGACTCTGAGCCAATCAGAACCATCCGTCTGCAGGTTACAGAGCCAGCAGGTGAGTGAGTCTCTCTCAGTGAGTGTTTGAGTATCAGGTTGTAGCTGCAGTTTCTAACATCAGAGAGGATGAAAGCTGCTCCTCTATCACACATTTACTGACTCATATGTTTTATTATCTTCAGGAGCTCGTGGATACGGTGGATTGGTAGCAGGTGTTGCAGGTGCTCTGCTTCTTATTGCTGTTGCTGCAGTGGTTGTTGGCCTGATGTATAAAAGACGTCGGGACAACAGACCAGAACCGCCTGCTGCTGATGAAGCATGAGACAGTTCAACTCAATATCTCACTTCCCCGCTATGGATGCAACATTTTTACAGAGATATATCCCAACTGCAGCGTTGGCGACTGTGCGGAGAGTCTGCAAGATTTGTAAAGACGGAGACACAATACTACAGACCGTAAGAGAAGAATTGAGTTCTCAGAGCTGCTCTACCTTTGACCCAAATCAGTGTAAACGACCAGACGTTTCACTTTGACCATGCGTGCTGACCATAAGAAACATGAAACACGTTTTAATGGTTGCTCAACTCTCCCAACTATCATTTAGAAAACAATCTGGTGATGCTTTGTTAACCTTATGATGGACCTGATTTAGAACGTGAAAAGGATTCAGGTAGAGTAGAAACCCCCTCCACGCCTGTGCTCAATGGTAACTGCAGCAGAAGAAACAAACACAGACCTGAGAGAGAGACTGACTCACCTGGACGGTGTCCAAGTCCTGTTGATGCAGGTCTGATGCCGCTCAACCGGACCAACCACACAACACACAAATGCTCCGGTAAAACCAAACAAAGGGAATGTATACCTGGGCCAAGTTCACACTGACATTAGTCATGGATAAAAAAAGCCGAATCATTGAGCTTAATGAGCCCAATCTGTTGTTGAAAATAGTTGAACCTGGCCCAGGTCAACGTCTCTTTTCCTAACAGGAAGTTCAAAGTGAAGTCTGATTTGTCTCTCTTTATATCTATTATAAAACGAGGCTCATAAATCATAATACATGTTTTGAAATGGTTCAAAGCATTTAACTTTGCAACTCCCCCATCCTCTTAGTCTGAGTCAGGATGCCGTTCAAGTTCTTCTTCAAAGTTCTGTCTGAACTGCTACACACAGAGATGAGCCTGCCACAATAAAACTCTCAACATCCAATATAATCCTTCATAATAAAACCTGACCAACGTGTTTCGGGGTAGGTTTACCCTGACTTTATGCATCAGCAGTCAAACCAGGCCTGTCTCTGAGCAGCAGCAGCAGCAGCTCCAGTAACATCAGTCTCACTGTCAAATACTTGGGTGTCATTTTTCATTCAGACACTTCACTTTTATCCCACATATCTAGTTATTCAGTCCTCAGAACCATCTACGAAGCAAGAGCATATTGTCACAGCCCGAACTTGAAAAAGTAGTCCATGCCCTCATATTTTTCTGTCTAGACGTACTCTAGACGTAACTCTCTTTTAACCTGTATGAACTACAAATCACTCTACGGCCTCCAGCTGGTCCAGAACTACGCAGCCAAGCTTCTCACCTCATTCTGGTTAATTTTGATGCACCCATTTCTAACTTTTCTGCATGAATTTGTGCTGGAAAGGTCTTTATTTATGCAAAGGAAAACACAGGGGACAACTGAAAATATAAAAACATAATGAAATACAATGAAGCAAGGCTCTCATGTATCTCTGCTGAGTCAACACACACGTAGGCCTGGACATGATCTACTCCTCCGTCCTCTTTTGCTCTTTTGTTGGGGATCTAACGTCTTTAAATGTTTCTGTGTCTCTTTGTGGTGAAAAGTTAAAGTAAATTTGTACCATGTTTCTCACAATTCGGCAGCATCTTCATATTAATGATTTTGTTTTTCCATTGTCACCCAGTTAAGAGTCCCTAGAGAGGGCTGCATCTGTAGACAGAGTGCAAGGCCTTGGAGTGAGGGATTTCCTTTAACAGACATGAAGCTATTGTTTCAGTTCATTTATGTTTTATACATTGTTGTAAAAATTATTTTTTTGTGAGGAGAGACTTCTGAATTCCTAAAAGGGCATATATATATTTATCCAGATGGTTCGAAGACTTGACTGTCGATCATGTGATATCGTGGACTGATTTGAACACACATTCTTGTTTCTAGGGAGTGAGTGTTCAAAATTCCACAGAGAGGGCTGCTTCTCCACTTTGTGCCAAGCCTTAAAGCCCTTGAGGTCTTTAAACAGAATGTGCTGTTTAGATCCTCCCACTCACACAGATATAAATCCTCAGACCGTACGGTATCCAGTTTCTCAAACAGGTATCATTCTGCACCGATCCTCAGACCGTATGCTACGCCGAGAACAGAGAACACAGAGGGAGTGACATACGAACAGATCAACACTCTCTCATGGCTATATTAATGTTCCTGTTGTTCCTTCTTTCTGAAGCAGCTACTGGTAAATATCTGCTTTTATTGTGAAAGGATTCATGTAGACTTTATTTCTGACCTGTGTTACAGAATGATGTTGTCTTGTTCTAGAAAATGTGAATGTGATTCAAATTTACTGTAAATGAAAAATATATGTATCTGTTGAAGTTCCTTTTGATGATGAGACTGGATTTATAGTTACATTTTAGGCTTTTATGTATTTAGCATGTTTAACTGTATTAAACAGTATTGGTTTTGTTAATTTCAACGTTGTCAGTTAGCCTTCTTAAAGCCCCAGTGTGTAACGTGTGTAGTTTTTCATTATCAAAATCTGTATTGCCTTTCACAAACTTTCAAGTATTCCTATTGGCTTGAAATTTTACTATTTGCGCTTGTATGAACTGGTGTAGATGCAACATATTCATGCTCCGTCTTGAAATACGTTAGCCAGTAAGGAACATAAAGGATAGGATAAGTTTAATAATTATACAATCGTCCCAAATTATAATCCCAGTTTACTGGACAACACAAATGGTGTGCTAAGAATGTTAATGTATTGAATCCTTGTTAAAGAATAAAAAAAAAATCAACTAAGTCCTTAGTAACTGACTTCATTTAAAACACATTTGCAAATGTTATCAGCCTTTTCTAAATATCTCAACAACTGACACAATATATTCATCAAACTTCTAACAACAATATGAACTGCAGTTTATTAGTCTTCATACATCAATATAACAGAAACAATGTCACATGAATAATGCAAATTTGAAAATGCATGCTTGGTGCTGCCCCTCGAGTTGGGCTATTTTCATTACTCAATGCCAGACCCTTAATCTTTAGGATTTGGGTCTGGATTTCCAGGCTAATCGTCACCAGGGATACGGCAAGATGCTCCATTTGTGATTTAAAAAAAGTGGCACACGCAGCAACACATTTAACCTGTTTACACATGAAACAACACACCCCCTTTTGTGATTTCCTTTTTAACGGCCAGTATGTGTAATTATCTTTTTTAATGTATCAGTATCTGTATCGATGAAATTGTAACTAAAAGTATCGTTTTAAATTAAAAAAAAAATTGTTATCACCCATCCCTAATCGTCACACTGTTTCTAACTTCACAGTTAAAAAAAAAGGGTGGAGAGGGACAGAGACACAGAAGATTAAATAAAAGTATTCTTTACTACGTTTATTTATTACTGGCTGAGATACAAACTGTGAACCACAGGGACATTAAAGAGAGACATTACCTCTGTTCAAATGTTGAACCTCTATTAGTTTGAGTTGTTCCTCACAGCAGCTGATGACAGGAAGGGGACACGTTAACACTCACTTACTGCAGGACACATAATGAGGCAACATTCTTAATCCAGCAAAGATATTGAATAATGTTCTCTATATATGTATATAATATCTTAAAGAGATTCAAATTAATTCATTTGAAGCAAATTAGCAACCATGGTAAAATGTCCCATTTGAAACAGGTTTATACTGATATATTTATATAGAGTTGGATTGGGACACATTGGTCCGACTCTTATCTATAAAATAATATACCATCATGTTTTCACGAAAATGGTGCCATTTTCCCATCCCAGTCTTGTAAAGAGTTGACCTTGTGGTAATAAAGTCCTGTGATATCTCTGCAGTTGTGACCGATCAGTGAACGTCTCCATCAGGTGAGACTCTACGGAGACCTTCTGCAGGGACACATCTGGAGACAACTGTTGAAATAACATGACTTTTTATTATTAATAGTAGTTAATTATTGTTTTTCAGACGTGATTGTGGTAGTGCGCCCTGGAGATGACGTCATTCTGCCATGTCAGGCTGCTGATTCCTCCTTCAGAGTTGTAGAGTGGAGAAGAGCTGACCTGAAGCCAGATATCGTCCACTTATACATCGATGGACACTTGGATCCAACCCACCAGCATCCATCCTTTAAGGACAGGGTGGAGCTGGTGGACAGAGAGCTGAAGGACGGAGACGTGTCTTTAATTCTGAAGAATGTGAGCAGCATCGACACTGGAACATACAATTGTCTAGTTATAACTAGACGTACAAAGGGAGACATTGACTCTGACCAAATCCGAAACACCAGAATCATCCGTCTGCAGGTTACAGAGCCAGGTGAGTGAGTCTCTCTCAGTGTGTTTTTCTGTGTAGGATGAAGACAGCCATGCTCCCACTGCTAAAAAAAAATTCTAGGAAGGAGGAATGGAAACACTGTACTACTACAACTACCGGTACTGATACTCATCTTTCCTTATTTTCTGTATTCAATCTCTAATAGTTTAAACATACCCATCATCTCTTAGAAAATCTGCAGTAAACCTTCAGTAATCTTATTTTATATTTAGTCCTATTTTCTTTCCTGGGTAAAATCATATTTAGTTTTAGTAATATTTAAGTAAGGCAGATTAGGGCGGGACATCCCTTCACCTTGCTAGAAAACCAAAACACACTCCCTTTTCCTCTTTTCTTGGTAAAGAAGATAACTGTTCAGCTCAACAGTCACCTCTCATGTACTCTATGTAGGCTGGAAAACTGTTTACACATACATAAATTGTGTAGTTTTGAATTTAACAATGTTCATAAATTTCAGCAAATGTGAATTGAAAAAAAAGATGATTAGTGTGCTCATAATACCCGGTGTGATTTATTATATTGATTGCTCTTTTTTGTAACGTGCAAATATTTTTTAAGTTGCTTTTGTAGGTAGGCCGTAATTCTATTTATTTACTTTAAACATCAGATAAAGTGATTATTTTCTCTATTCCAGAAGATGCTTAGTAAATAAAGTAGTCATGGAAAAAAATTTAACCAATGTATTTCTCCATGAGTCCCCTATGTTAGTGATAATAACGTTATGTCGCCTAGCTTGTTTGGTAGCTAGCTAGCCTGCTAATTCCACCCACCGTGCTGTTGACAGGAAATGAACTGAACAAAGTCATCACCCATCTGATGATAGCAATGTGTTTTCATCACTTCGAAGTGTGTGAATGAAACATTAACAGCCAGTATGTGTAATGATCTTTTTTTCTAAAAGACCATTATTTGAAAAATAAAATCACATACAATTTTAAGAAATGTATCAGTATCTGTATCGATGAAATTGTAACTAAAATTATCGGTATTGTTTTAAATAAAAAAACGTTAGTTATCACCCATCTCTTCAAATTAATTCATTTTAAGCTAATTTCCAGACATGGTAAAATGCCCCAATTGAAACAGATTTATACTGATATATTTATATAGAGTTAGATTCTGACACATCGGTCCGACTCTTATCAATAAAATAATCTGCCAACATGTTTCCACGGCTCTGATTGGCTGTGTGAATGGTGCCATATTCACATCCCAGTCTTGTAAAGAGTTGACCTTGTGGTAATAAAGTCCTGTGATATCTCTGCAGTTGTGACAGATCAGTGAACGTCTCCATCAGGTGAGACTCTACAGAGACCTTCTGCAGGGACACACCTGGAGACAACTGTTGAAATAACATGACTTTTTGTTTTTTAATAGTAGTTTTTTTTATTGTTTTTCAGATATTATTTTGGTAGTGCACCTTGGAGATGATGCCATTCTGCCATGTCAGGCTGCAAATCCCTCCATCAGAGTTGTAGAATGGAGCAGACCTGACCTGAAGCCAGATATCATCCTCTATTACAGCGATGGACACTTGGATCCAACCTACCAGCATCCATCCTTTAAGGACAGGGTGGAGCTGGTGGACAGAGATCTGAAGGACGGAGACGTGTCTTTAATTCTGAAGAATGTGAGCAGCATCGACAACGGGACATACAAGTGTGGAGTTTCACCACATAATTCAAGACGTAAAAAGAGAGGCATCGACTCTGAGCCAATCAGAACCATCCGTCTGCAGGTTACAGAGCCAGCAGGTGAGTGAGTCTCTCTCAGTGAGTTTTTCTGAGTATCAGGTTGTAGCTGCAGTTTCTAACATCAGAGAGGATGAAAGCTGCTCCTCTATCACACATTTACTGACTCATGTGTTTTAATCATCTTCAGGTTCAAACAGTGAAAACTCCAAGGAAGAAAACTCAACTCCTGTAGGCTGATATGTTGGATTGGGAGCAGGTGTTACAGTTGGACTGCTTCTTGTAACTGTTGCAGCGGTTGGTGTCCTGAGGAAAAGACATAAGGACAACAGACCAGAACTGCCTGGCCTTGGAGAAGCAAGAAAGTATCAGCTCCTGATGTCCCAGACCTCTTTTCACCCGACTGATAATGCCAATGGGTTGGACGACAAAAAAAAAAGGTTGGACGAAAAACGACAGTCAGCCATCTTGAAGCTTCGCTAAACAGGCTCTCAATTTTTTTAGCAGCAAACGTTTACAATAATGATGTGCATTCAAACTACGGCACATGTGTACCAACGGGATACAATGGTACAGATAGGAGTATATGCAGGAAACGTTATTACAGACGGAATACTCAGCACACTACGCAAGCTTCGCCTGCTACGGAGACCAGCACCTCGACATGTGGTTTCACTCGATGCCGGTAGCGGGGTTAGGGGACATTCTCAGCTGCTAGGTGGAAAGGTACCGCTAGCCGGCCACCTGTCCCATCCATCCTGCTTGCAAGTGTCCGCTCATTACACAACAAACTGGACTACATCCAACTTCAACGATACTCCCAACTGCTCTGTCGCCGGGTAAGACTCGTGGAGGTGGGCTGTGTTAACTTTCTGGACTGGTGCAGAAATGGTGTGCTTGGATCCAACTAACTGCTCACCGCTGGAGGAGTTTGTGACTGTTAAATGCCGACCATTGTACATTCCACGCTAATTCACGGCTGTGGTTATACTCAGTGTTTACATCCAACCAAGCGCTAATGCTAGTATGCGTTAGCTGAACTTTACGGAGTCTATAATGCGTGTGCACTAAATGTAGCCTGTTTCGTATGTGGTTTTTATATAATGTCGTTTTTATATATTTTAAATGTGTAACACCACTTGAGCCATGGTGAAAAGCTGTTTTGTGTATATGGTTGAAATGACAACAAAACGCACTTGAGTTGATTTGAGTCAAGCCTCATTGACTGTCTGTAAATGGTAGGCGTGGCTTGGAAGTGGACTCGTAAAGCAGCGAAGCAAGTGCATTCTGGGAAGAAAAAAAAAATTCACATTTCTACTACATAAGTGACCCATTTCAAAGATATATTCAGCATTCCAACAGTGAAATATCCCTTTAATGCGTGTGTTGCATTAATATAGAAACATGAAGCTGCTTGAAGTTGTATTTCCTGTTTACGACTAGCTGTAAGCCTCAGCTACTGTGAAGCAAACTTTTTCTCAGATCAGTCATTTTCATATTAATTTGCACATTTCTTGTCGACAATTTTTGTTTGTATAGTACAATGGCACATTGTTGTCCTTGTTTGAATGTGTCTGTTTCTGTCTTCCTGTAAATTGTTCTGTGTGTAGGTTTATTCTGTGCAATGACCTTTATATTTAACCTGCAATTCAATTCTGAATAAGAAACAGATGATTCGTAGCAATAACAAATAAATGAGAATACGAGTGCAACATTTTGTTTCTTAGTCTTTACGACAACACACAATTAACATTTCTGTAAATGTGCCAGTGTTAGCCAGCTGGCTAGTTCTCAACTGTAGTCCTTTGGCCAGATGATTTTAGACCAGAGCAACAGGAAACAACAAGACATTAGTACAGGTTAAACTACACAGACAGAAGTCAACAAGACACCAAACAGATCAGGTGGTGATGGCGCAGTGGATTATGACACATGCCTTTGGTTAAAAGGCGTCAGCTAAATTACATGTAATGTAATGTAAAAGCAACAAATAAGCTTTCTCAGTAAGCCATGCAGAGCTACAGGAAGCAGCAAGACATTAGCACAGTTGCACATCAACAGTATCCCCATTCAGTATAAGAAGCCACGCAAGTATCAAAACACAGCCAAGCAACACAGACCCGAGCCCTCTTCTTTCGCCATTTAACCATGCAAAGCAGTAACAAGCAGTAATAAAAAGATGAAATAGGCTACATCACTCATAAGGGAGGCGTTAATACAGCACAGGTTAATAACATGGTACAATAGTTAAAATACAAGACCATTTTTCATACATAACCAAGAAATGCAGAGCGGGCTATATTTTACATCAAACAATGTTAGCAGCAGGTCAGCAGTGATAACAACAATAATATAAAATTACCAGGAGATTAAAAATGTTCACAAGTCTGACTTTCCAAGAGCCATGCCTTGAGACTCTGTGAAGTTATGGTAGGTGGTGCAGTTTCTTGTTTCATTTGGTAGAGTATTCCACCTATTAGAGGCTCTAACAGAAAAGCATGACTGACTAAAGGAGCTGGACCTGTGATGCTACACAGTCCCCTCTCAGAACAGACTTTCTCATACATATTTTACAAAACTAGATTCATGTTTAAAAACGAATGAGTAACGGGCCGATTGATTGGCCTCCAGTACTGCTACTTGTAGCTCTCTCCAGAATGGTTTTACCCTGAAATAACTTAGAGAACAACACATCCAAAGTAACTCAACTACAGCTGACTTACTGTATGGATCCATTCACAGGTCCCACACACACACATTTCTTCCTAGTTATGTAAGTTTAGCCAGATTCACTATCTCGCATACATCAAGATAGGCATTTATTCAATACAAATTGTGATCCATGTTGAGTGAAGCTGAGATAGGTGTATTAATCAATGATATTCATAAAATTATAAAAAGTTGTTAACTTGTGCCTGGCTCTCTTCCAAGCATGTCCATCAATGACACTGTAATGATTAAGGTATTGCAACATGTAGATTGTCTCCCACTGTACTAATTAGGATGGGGTAAGCTAGTATAATTATTAATAATATAATCAAAAATATAATGTTGATATGATAGATAATAAGTATGTGTTTAAATGTGCCCAACTGACACCATGCAAAAGTGCTGTATAAAAATAGTCAGCTAATAAACGCCATGCCAAAACAAGAAGTGGAGAACTGTCTGGAACCAAGGCCAGATCCCCCTGCTGGTTTCTACCAGGTATTGGCAGTGCATAGATAATGTCTTAGCCACCATCTGGTGGACATGCACTGACATTACAACAGTATGGACAAGCAGGTAACAGTCCCAAAGCAATTTACAAATGCGTGAACAAGACAACAGCTTGCCTCTGTTTAACTACTTAAATGTGTCAGAAAGAGACTAAAATAGATAGTATCTGCATGCTATCAATCTACACATCAAGAATCAACCAGGTTCATTGCCAAGCAGACTTTCACAACAAGGAGTTTGCCTTGATGTGGTCAAAATGTGATTATGTGCAAAATATTTGTGTTAATGTAACATGTAGTGTTCAGAGCAAGAGGGGACTCGTCCCCACCAGAGAAGAAGAAGAACACGCATCCCGACCATGTGAACGCTACCAGTCGGGAAAACAACGTAACCACAGGGGCCGTCCCGGTTATTCCGAGGTGGCATGAACGCACCATCTGATAAGGACAACTGGACCATGAATGACATAATTTCCACATTACTGTGAATCTAAATGCTCAAAGACAAATAATGCAAATGCATAAAGAGAATTATTACTTCTTGTCTTTACTCGTCAAAAGATATATAGTAAAATATATAATATATAGAAGAACTCTTTAGAGCTGAATAAGTGGTGGAAAAAACGAGCTTCTGCTTCATCTTGCTTCTTGTTTATAATGCTTTATACATTTTATTCTTATTTTTCCTTTTGTATGTTGCAACACACTTATTGTATTTTTATATTTCATTTTTTGTTCAAAATAAAAGAAAGAAAAAGATCACCACATGGCTACATGTTGTATTAACTCTTTGAGTCTCAGCCAGAATCTATTTTACACTTTAGCATTAGAACTGTTGAAATGACTCAATAAGTATTAAAATACTTCAGTAGCTATGTTTCCATCCACACATTTTTATCTAAATTAAGTGATATTGAATGAAAAATGCCTCATGGAAACAGTCAAATTCGATTGAATTTCATGAACATCGACTCAAAGGAAATACGTTCGGTCTCATTGGATTTTATCTTGATCGATATACGGCTTATGCAATAAATGCTGATGGAAACGTTATTTGCCGAATAAATTAATGAATTGCGATTAAGTTTTAGGTCATTTTATGGTTGCTACCCACCACAAAGCGAAGAAGAAGAAGTTTTAGGTCATTTCCGCCCAGTATTTCCACTCTGTTAGCACACGACAGGTGTCAACAAAGACAGATGGAAGTGGACGAACGAGGAGACAAGAGACTTTTTGAATTTAATTTACGAGCAAAATATAACGGCTATTTTAGATAGCAAAAATCTAAGAAAGGACCAACAAAGGTTACAACAAGACGTGGGACGTCCTCCGGAGTAAATGAAGGGGCTCGGACAGCGATACGTGTCTCAGAAAAGAGAGTTGTCTCGCAGCGGTGCCGAAGGGAAAATAAAAGGCAAGTTCCACCTTTTTGATGGGCTGGATCAGATCCTCGGCCAAAGGCCCATCGTAGCTTCCTTGGCTTCTAATACTAACAAAAACTACTTTTGTCTAGCAAAACTTTGTTCGCAAATGTATGCTTGAATGTTGTGAGATTCAATGCAAAAATGAATGGAAACACCATAAAATGTCTCAAATCAATTCGATATACCAATTTAATCGCAAAACAGCATGTGGCGTCATTACACACAGGTTTTTATTTGCTTTAAAGCTGTTGGATGGAAACACACCAGCTTTATTCGCATGAGTTTTTTTTACCGAACTTCAGATAATTCGATTGACAAGTGGATGGAAACTTAGTTTTAGCAACACTGTGAACCCAAACCCAGATGAGTCAGACAGCCAGCAGGTGGCAGCACAGCACCTTCTCTTTCTTTACACATGCTCAGTTCAGCTCACAGTTCACTCTGTTGGCTCGCTCTTTCATTTAGGCTGGGTATTTTTTAATTCACCGTCACTATATTACAGTAATGTTTAGGGGACAAAAGGGAGACTCAAAATAGGAACAAAAAAGGGATCTAAATTTTCAACACACACAGGACATCTCACCACAGAGTGTCCAAACCAACAGTTAATACATTTCAGAAACACTCTGCAGCAGAAAACAGAACAGAGACCAAACTCAGACAGTTGAACTTAAATAACTGACAAAACACACACACACACACACACACACACACACACACACACGTTTCCTATCAACCTCCCTCTGAACAGTACCATCCTACCCAGAGAGCGTGTTGTTGAACTCACCTGTCTGAAACTGAAGTGGAGGATCATCCATCAGCATGTTAGCTACAACCAGCATGCACCTGTTGGTGAAGTAACATGGCAGCAGGTGTCTTCTTCTTCTTCTTCTTCTTCTTCTTGGTGAAATACCGCCACCATCTGGTGTGGAGGGTGGATCAGGCTATCTAATATTGGGCTGTGTACAATACTCCAAACTAACTAAACTAAACAACTAAAATAATACTTGATTGTGAAGTTTTGAATTTTCTTAATGGTGTTTGATTTGCATCACTTGTGGCTAATATAAACGTGTCTAGTGTTAATTCATAAAGATGCCGATCATGTGCCGAGGCTTTGAGAATAAAGAAAGCATGATGTAATGCATTCAGACAGCCAGCAGGAGGCAGCTTTCACTCTGCTTTTCACTCTGTTCTCCAGAGGAGCAACCACTCTCAAGTCGGACAGTTTTCCAGGGGCGTTTCTCAATACCAAGAATGCAAAGTACGGACTTGTGTTCTTGGGGAGAACGGTCTTGGAAGAAGAAGAGAATTAACTCGCAAGTTCACAAGCACAGAAAACGATGTTAACAGTTTGAGACGATGCCTTCTTCCTGTTATTGCTCAACACCCCCAGCACAGAGGCTACCTGCAGGGCTCCAAAATACCAGCTAGAAATAAAAACCACAACAATATAACCACTTTGTGTTAAAACAATCTCCGGACAAGAAATCCTCATAATGCTACAACTATTGCAATAATATTGAAAAATAAAACTAATTGAGCTTTAATTTTATTGTTTATGGTTTAGCTCAAACACCCTTTACTTATTCAAAAGAGTGAAATGCGATCCCTATTATTAGTGTATAAGTTTAAGTCAGTTTAAATTAAAACAATAAATAGGCATATGCACTGGTGTGTCCTATGTGTTCCTATTAGTGTTATGTGGAATTATCATTTCTATATTATTTTAGTGCACTGTATATGCCCAGGGAGATGGAAATTAGAAATTCAAATTACAAAGGTTGGTGTCTCCCCTTTAGTCTACATAACATGTCATAGCATGTTACCACTTTATGTACAACTGTTCATTTATCATACAGACTGAAACTCAACTTCTAATAAATCAGAAACAAATACACCAAAAATATGAACTAACTACAAAATATAATGTAGGCTATAGCCTATGGCATAATTTAAACAAGTCTCCCGAAAAGAAACGGGTGTATCTCATAGACTAATAATATACAGTCTATGGTATATCTCTCCTCTGCTTGCTGCGTGTGTGTGTGTGTGTGTGTGTGTGTGTGTGTGTGTGTGTGTGTGTGTGTGTGTGTGTGTGTGTGTGTGTGTGTGTGTGTGGGTGTGTGTGTGTGTGTGTGTGTGTGTGGGCTTGTTGAGTTTAACTCCGAAAAGACAGTTAACCCAGGTTCCCGTTAATCTTATGATGGACATGTGTTGTGATATTTAAACAAATGATCCGTCAACGGCGAAATAAAAGCCTCTTATTTACGGAACCGGTCTAAAAGACCTCCGGGGTCCTACAGCGGGGTCTCCGAGTGAGACTGTCCGAGTGCCGAGCTAGTGGCCCCGGCAGGCGCAAGCTGGCGGCCGCGTCAATTTATGGAGCTCCGAAAACTCCGAAAACTTTGGAGCAACTTGTCAATTCGGCAAAGATTTTCGCAAGACTGCCTATATTCGAAATCTGGAGGCTGCGCAGTAAAGCTGGCCATCACCGGAAAAGTGCTTCTAATAGCCTTCACTGGTCTCCGTCCAGAGCAACGGGGTCTATTGGTCCATTATATACTGTCTATGCGGAGACCAGTGAAGGCTATTAGAAGCACTTTTCCGGTGATGGCCAGCTTTACTGCGCAGCCTCCAACTGAGAGAATGTGACGTGAGCAACGTGTCTGAAAGTTGTAAGTCTTCTGGTAGCTGTGCCGAGAGAAATCTCAATCATTCCCAATCTTACAGAGACGGAGACTGTAGGTATATGTAAGGAGATAACATAGACACAGGCTAATTATTGATCACTAACATGCTAGTTAACATTAGTCATTAACCTAAATATCTCATGTAAGTCGAAACTGCCTGTGAGCTTCTCCTGTACTATACGGTAATTCCTCTACTATGCGACAGTAAGTCACTTGGTTATGACACAATCGTTAGCTTATTTTTACAAAAACGTCTGCTACGGAGCCATAACGTGAGGTACAAGGTAATGGAGCCTTTTATACATTGTCGTGTTTCTTTGGAACTAAACAACGGACAAATAGTCTTTAAACGCTTCAGATGTAAAGTTATTCGCAGTCAAGTGACGTAAAAAAAAAATGGCGGTCAGCGGAATGCTAACAGGAGGTGATGGCCAGTTAGCAACAAAATGGCGCCATGATGGCTTGAGTTCTGAAGCGAAGCTTACCCCCTTGGCTGATTCCAGCAGCATTCAGGCTGAACAGGATGTGACACAAACACTGTGGTCCGATTCTGATTTAATAAAATGTTATCAGACCCATATATCAGCTCCTACACAGTCTCCAGTTGATTTTATTATGACAGAGTAGCTGTCAAAATGCTCTACATGCGATCTGTTGCTGATTTTAATTACCAACAGACTGTAGATGATCCGTAATCGGAACAGATTTAGTCTCTCTGACTTCTAAACGTAACTATCAGCCTCACAACATGTGTTCTGTACAGAATAAGCTTTTAAATCAGACAAATCGCAGTTAAAATCCCTCCGATTCAAAATCAATAAAAAATGTATATAAAACGTTGTCATGTTGAGTCGATTCTGAACCAATCAGCTGTTAGATCAGCTGAGAGGCCGGCGTTTCCCAGCATGCACTGGGTCCGCCTGCGTCCGCCTGGCTCTTGCAGTTGGTGAAAAGCAACTGCGCTGCCTGCGTCTCAGAACTGCGGCTGCCTTGGTCTCGTCAGATTATCGTTGCCCACGTGTGCATGACGTCAGAGCAAGTCGGGATCAAGTTGGACACAAATCTAGATCTGGTTCATCTCGAACGAGCCTATTGACTCTATAGTCTTTAGTATGGAGTTGAAGAAGATGAATATTTCAATCCAACGACTTTCTACATTTCTCTTAACTGTTGGTTAAAGTGTCTCTTTGGAACAGACATTTGTCTCAGAGAGTTGAAACATTGGGGAATATTTTACTCAACAACAATCAAAACATGCAAAGTTAAACAGTTGTAAAAAATATTAAATAAATCAATCTATCTTATTTTATATATACAGTTTCTCATTTAGTTTGAACTGTTCGTGTTGTCTGCAGGATCAATAAACTCTGAAGTCAGTGGTTGTTTTCCTGATGTGCTTCAGCTGTGTCAGCACCAATGTAAGGAATCTTAGTATTATCATTGATCAGAATATATCCTTTAATGCCTACATAAACAAACTTCAAGAACCGTCTGTACTTAGGCACAATAGACTGATCTCATGAAGTGGCGTATGTATGACACGCCAATTCGTATGCCCTTTTGGCGTGTAGTATGACAGGGCAAAAATCCACATAAGGAGGTTGGTCACGTTGTTGGATGTGTAAAAAACAGGACTTTCACCCAGGAGACTGGGGATCGTGTCCCGCATGTCACATTTTCTTCGTGCCCCGTTTCCTAAACCCAACCGTAGCTTTCTTCTTTTCCTAAACCCAACCCGTCCACTGTATACGGCACTCAAAATGCGTACAGGTAACATGCCACTTGGCTTTAGAAAGTGGCGTGTATGTTTACATCCACTCTATACAGGTTAGACATTCATGTGGATAGCTCATAATGCATACAGATAACACGCACCACTTGGCTTTAGAAAGTGCCATGTATGTTTACGCAAAGTCATGATATCACATTGGGCACAACCTGTCTTAAAATTATGCAAAAGATCAAGTGTGATGGCCCCTCCTTCCTGTGTGTCTGCCTACTCTAATCCTATGCATGACTGGTTTTTAAGGTGCCGCCTGATTTGAAGCACTTGGGCCCATTGCTCCACAGGAAATAAAAGGCCCAGCTGCCTAATAACCTGATTTATTGGCATTCTGTGTCTCCTCACAGTTTTTGTCATGACCTA
The DNA here is from genome assembly GCF_004354835.1 of Perca flavescens. NCBI lineage: Eukaryota > Metazoa > Chordata > Actinopteri > Perciformes > Percidae > Perca > Perca flavescens. The sequence goes on from NC_041349.1 coordinate 5,262,047, forward strand.
GAGCCAGTTTTATGATACTAGTATTTGTTACTTTGCAGCCGGAATATTGTAATTCTTATTATCTGGTTGCTCTAACAAGTCCCGTAACACTCTCCAGTTGATTCAGAATGACCGATAGGAACTAAGAAATTAGATCATATTTCCCCTGTATTAGCTTCTTTGCTGTGTCTTCCTCTAAAATCAAGAATTTCATTTAAAATCCTTCTCCTGACCCACAAAGCTCTTAATGGTCAGGCACTATCATATCTTAAAGAGCGCGGGACTTCCTATGACACACTGAGCTCAATGAAGCCAATCAGGGTAGATGTTACCTTTTCACCTCTTGGTGTTAAACTCATTCACACGCACATACCTATACAATAAAGTGCACAATTTTTTAATACATAGAGATGACCTGATGATGCATACATTGAGCCGATCATGTGCTGAGGCTTTGAGAAGAAAGAAAGCATGATGTAATGCAGACAGACAGCCAGCAGGAGGCAGCTTTCACCCTGTTCTCCAGAGGAGCATTTCACTGGAAAGGCTTTCATTTACGGGAAGTCTGCAGAATAATCAGGTCCAACACTAGAGGGACAAAAGGTCCAGTGGACACACAGAACAGAACTGCATACATCATAAAGATGTGAAAAGAGTTCATTTCTATCATTAATATTTTTTAAAAAGAGTTAATTTATGAGTGACAAACAGTTCAGTGCATCTGTTTCCTGTCAGATCAGCAGTTTGTCTGCAAGTAAAAATGTTTCTGTGTTTTGTGGATCAGTTCCAACAAGTTATTTTATCTGAATGCAAAACATGTTACATTTAGGTTATTCTGCCAAAGACACACACATGATGCTGAGTTCCAACAACAAGACAACTATGTAAAACTATAACACATCCACCCATTCAGACACACAGTGTTAGGATATAGAAATAAAAAGGATCCGAGAGCTGATTCTATCTGTGTTTAGTCCAGATGATCCACACAGAGAGTGAAGAGGTGACTCAAGTCAAAGGTCACAACTGCATGCTTCAAATTTGAAGATTACAAATGACTGAAGTGAAGTAGCAAAATAAGTCCTAAATGAATTCTTGAATGAATTCTATAAATTATATTTAATAAGAGGTCAGAATCTGAAAAATATGTGAACGCACATGCGTACAAAAACTCTGACACACACAGAACACTTTACAGGAAGTGTTTGTTTCCTGAGGTGGCAAAGGAACGTCCAGCCCTTCTCTGCCTCTGACTGGCTAATAATCGTTGCGTTCGTCAGTAGGATTGGTTAAACTTAGGCATAGTGAGATTGGTTAGGGTTAGGATAAGAATACCAGGGTAAGCTAATCAGAGACAGAGTAAGGCAGGACATGTTTTCACCATCCCAGGAAACACAAACTCTCTTACAGGAAGACAGAAACAGACATAAAGCTGAACACAGAGAGATCTACAACAACAAAAAGCCCAAACAGGCTGTAAGAGATGAGTTGTTAGTACTAAGTAGGCTACTCAAATGCTGTCATTTACTCAGAGGTAAATACCCAATGGAGTGTCACCTCCTATTATAATGACCTCGTTGCCTTTTCTCTCCCTCACTTGATCTGTTTCTATATGATGCTGTTTTAAAGTTTGTGGGAACCTTTGGTCTGCAAGCTGGTGCATGTGTGAGTGGGTGGATATGCACTGCACAGCACAGTTTGTTACAGGAAATCAGTCTGCCCTATGTACAGGCTGCACAAAGAGAAGCTGCAGCCCTGTCCTGGGACTTTGTTTGACCTGGGATTCAAGGGCAGCCTTCCAAAAGGCTCAACATACGTTGATACAGGTTATTAAAGTTCACCCATGTACACTACTGAAAAAACAGAGAGGCCCATAGCCACTTTACAAGAAAACGATTGACAGAATCTTTAGTATTTTTTTGTTTCTATAGTTTTAACTAGCAAAACACATGTGTCTAAAATGCAGCAGGACAGTGGAATACATGTGAGAAACAATACTGATTACAACACATGTTGTCTTCTACTCCACACTGTGAACAGATATGAAGCTCTCCCGGTCCACGTGGTCCTCTGTTGGACTCAGAGTGTTCCTGATAACTGTTCACCTCCATGTTGTTTCTGTCAACCAGCTGTCTACTGAGCATGTGCAGCTGACACCTAAAGAACAATAAAACATACATATCTACAGTATATAAACATATAACTTCCCTGCTACATTTGGCACTTTACACAGAGACCTGTCCTCTAATAACAAACAAAACATAATACGAGCACACTCAAACTTAACAATAAAACTGCTGATAAGAACATGGAAATTCAACAACATGAAACATGGTATAGCACTTATTAGCTCAAAAATATCTTTAAACATCTTACTGATCCAACTTCTCTACAAGTCCATCAGGAGCATTGCTGAGCTCCAGAATCTCTTTCTGTGCTAACCTGTGTGCATTCACTGGAGGTGTGTGCTGAGAGAGAGAGAGACAGAGAGAGAGATAGAGAGAGACAGAGAGTGACACAGAGAGAGAGAGAGAGAGAGAGAGAGAGAGAGAGAGAGAGAGAGAGAGAGAGAGAGAGAGAGAGAGAGAGAGATTGGATTTGGGATCCCTTGGAACACACTGTGCGAGTAGTAGAACACACTCATTCTTTTTACCGTTTCAAGTGGCCATTTTAACATGTATTAGCTTGACTCTATAATTACTGTAGATATCTTCCTGGTCAAAAAGAAGATTTTACATATCCATAACATCAGTCTTCCTATCCAGAATCAACAGATAGATATGTGCACGTCTAAAATAAGAATTCAAAAAAATATTAAAATATCATCAAGTACTATAAAATAATCAATCAAAGCTAGATGTGCTTCCTCTGCATACACTCAGGTCTGTTAGCCCTATAGCTGACACACAGCATGAAGCCCAGCTGTCTAATGCAGGCTCATTAAAGACTCTCAGCATCTGTCTGAACGAGTCCAGCTGTGACTGGGACTGTCCAGGTGTGCCCTCACATAGTGAGCTGGGTGATCCTGACATTAGTTTTCTATTACTGCTTGTCAGAAAGCCTCATGAGTGACACGAGACAAGGAAGGAGGTGGGCTTTACTCAGTGTGTCTAGATAGACGTTACTGTGCTGATCTCAGATGACCAACATTTCAAATGGAGGAATCATCTCTACAGCTGCTGCTGGGTAAGTTCAAATGAATGTGTGTCTCCAACAGGGACGTCACTAGGATTGAAAGAAACGTAGCCCCCTGGCTATGCAAAATCTTACTTACAGACGTTACTCTAAGTTTAGCTTTTAGATACATCAAAGCAGCATGGAGGGAACTTCCTTAGGCTGTCTTCCTGCTGAGTTATTCTGTAGGCTTTGACTTAATTGCTATCTATCTGCTTGTGTAAATGTGTGATAAAGTAACACAATACCTGATTCCTCTTTCTATTAGATAAGTTGTCAAAATAAGACTTTAATTACACTAATTACTGTTATTGACAGTAGAGTAGGTTGAATCAGTGTCATGTCAACGTCCAAAATGTCACGTCCAGCACAAATCAGTAAAACAGACGAACAGAGGTTAGTGTACTACAATAAATAACAATAGTACAATAGAAAGAATAAAACAATAAATACCCATTGTTGCATACTTTATCATGTAAGCTGTTGATAAGGGGGTTGCAGATAGAACTTTTGATGCACAGAAAGAACACGCACTTTTGATAGCCCCAGTGAAGGTGAACGTAAACTCTCATGCTATAAACAACTGCACCAAAACATAGACATATATATATATATAAAAAAAAAAGAATAAATCATCAGAGCCAGCCGCTCCATAATAATATCATATTCTGAAGTAGCCAAAATTACTGTACCTACACTCCCTCCTGCAGCATTGGTCTCCATCTCTTTTGCTTCTGGTAATCCACATTCAGACCCACGGCAGGCTTGTTGTTCTGTGTTGGTTAGTTCCATAGATTCGTTATCTCTTCATCCTCCTCTTGCTCGTTTTGTTCTTCCTCTTCCTCATATTCCTCACTGTCCTGTCTTTCTCCCTGGTGTGCTGGCTCAGATATAGCGCTAATGCTAATCAGTCAATTTGCAGCATTTTCATGTGTCGCTTGATGCCTCGATTCATTTTTTTGTCAACAATATAGCTTCCAATTTTCAACTTCCAACACCACGCTGGCTGCATTGCTTCATTTTAACTTTTGCAAACAAATATTCAAATAAAAGAAATGCCGGTAGATCTGTTTTATTTCAAACCATGCACGTTTACGTTTTTGAACATCTGATCTGAATACGTAATTTTGCTACAAAACAATACAGAATAATAATGTAAAAGTTCGTGACTGTAAAGGGTAACCATGACTGTGATATTGAAAGACTCATATGTGGTATAAATACTGATCAGATTACAAATTGCTAGGTGTGAAGGATTTGGACAAATTTGGGTATTGTTAAGTCATAGAACGTTATTATTGTTGCTTGAAAGGGGGCCGAGAGAAATTATATGGGCCGCTGTTTACAATTAAGTGGCTGCATGGCTTTGACAATTATGCGGCACTCTGATTGGCTGGCCGGCCCATGAGGGCCCGCGGCCCCTCTGGCATTTGCCAGATTACCAGTCCGTCACTGGCCTAGCCTATTCAGGCAACATCTACATACTTGTTTAATTTATTACAGCAAATGAATGCAGAAAGTGAAATTGGTCAGAATTAGGGCTGGGCGATACAGAGAAAATCAGATATCACTATATTTGTTTATCAAATACCTCAATGTCGATATTGCAACGATATTCTAAGGTTGGCAAATGGTGCTTTCACAAAATGTCTTCGCATTTAGATTTTAGATAACCATCATAATGTGGATATAATGACTAAGTGGTTAACGGCAAATAATAGAACAGTCTGGTAAGTTCAGAAAATGACATCATTTTACTGTAATGCAGCATTTAAAACTAGGAAAAGACAACACTTACCATGTAACAATATTTCGATTCTTCAAAATCTAAGACGATATCTAGTCTCATATCACGATATCAATATAATATTGTATATATTGCCCAGCCCTAGTCAGAATATAGCATAAATAAAAAATACCATGAAATAATTTAGTTTAGGCTATGCCTTAGTGCCTAGACCTGCCAACAGATGCCTATACCAGATTGATGAAGAAAATAAAACACCCCACACTGTTTTAGTCCTGTGTAGACCACTACTGACCTCAATCAAGCTGCCCCCCTCAGAATCAGCTGCCCTGCCATCTCCTGCTTCTTTCTCTCTCTATCCTTAAATATCTTCCAGTATCCATCTGCTCAATGAATTGAAGGATACAATGGTACAATAGCATGTTGAAACTATGACATTGCATTTTCATTGACAACATTCAGTGGGGACTGATATTGTTTTTTTGAGATAGAACAGAGAACTGTGGATAGCTAACTAGGTTAGTTATTTCTTGTATTTCACTCATTCACTCTAGCTAGACTATTGTTTACCATAGCCAGCTAAAATATCCCTTTATCTTTAATTCAATTCAATTTCAATTCAATTTATTTATAGAATCAAATCATAACAGAGTTATCTCGAGATACTTTACAGATAGAGTAGGTCTAGACCACACTCTATGATTTACAAGTAAACGTAGCTAAAGTTGAGCAATTAAAAGTCCTTAACAACAACTTACAATTTCACTCTGTATCACTGGCTGTGTGTGCACTGCAGTAGCAAGTTCAGACCAAAGATTGGAGACGAGACGAGATGAATCCTGCAGCTACTTGCAAAGCACCGGTTGTGAAAGCTGACCGGTTTACACCAATGAGACGAGACGGTGTATCATCTTTATAGCCATTGACTCTTTGGACTTCTGTTTTTCGACTTTCTAGCTTTTTTGGTAGCTGGATACATTATTTGTTGTTTCTAAATATGAACATGAATAACGTTAGCGATAGTGAGATGCTTACTACAGTTACATTTTGAGTGAGAAATCTGTGAAAACTACATTTTAATTTTCTGATTTACTGGTTTGTTTTAATGCCGCCTGGCGCTCTTCTCTCTTCAGTCACTCTCTACCTCGCTCGTCCACATACCGTTACGTGCACGCGGGTGCTCATTGGGCCTCGTCTCTTCCTTTTCCACCAGCTGACAGTCCGTGAAATATAAACAAAACAGACAGACCGCAGTGCACGACAACACAAACAGATGAATGGTGAAGGAAGATTGATTCAACATAGTGAGTGATACAGAGTGCACTGTGAAAAAAAATTTAAATAATTAAATCTCATTATTTTTCTTATTATTATTTGGGGTAGCTTCAACCCCCCTAAAATAGGCCTAAGACGTCCCTGGTCTCCAAAAGATTAGTTCTTAAACATGTCTGCATGGAGTGACTGATGTATGCAAAGACTGAATCCAACAGCATCAAGAGATCATAGCTAAGACAAGAGCATGAATTTTTATTGTTTTCCCCATAACTATCTCACATCAATGCATTTTTTTAGCCAGAGTTTTTCTGTTTTGATGTCTTCTTGCCTGTCAAACTAACCTGATGTTCGTTTCTCTTCAGTTCTGATCTCACTGCTGAGCTGCACAACAAACCAAGGTCAGCAAACTTCTTTGTCACATCTGAAAAGTTATTCACTTACTAATAGAAAGGTTTGTGTTTCAGACAGCGTTTGAGGAGTTAAGAGTGAAATGAGGAATGTGTTACAAAATAAGTCTTGTCAGAATGAAAATCATCTTCTATAACACAATGTTTCTGTTCTGTCTCCCTCCAGCCTCTCTGACTGTGAGTCCCAGCAGCTCTCAGATGTTTAAAGGACAGTCTGTCTCTCTGAGCTGTGAGGAGGACGACAGCTCTGCTGGATGGACTCTGAGGAGGAACACAGCCAAAAAAAACAGGACTCAGTGTGGAGATGGCTGGGGAAGATCTGCTGGTTCTTCCTGTATCATCACCTACATGGTCCCAGGATACAGTGGAGTTTACTGGTGTGAGTCCAGAGAGGGAGCAACCAGTAACAGCATCACCATCACTGTCACTGGTAAGATCAGACTGTGGAGTCAGTATTGATGAAGCTGTGTGTGAATGGATGACATGCTGTAGTTTGTCTCTGTGTTGAGGTGGACCAGTGATCCTGCAGAGTCCTGTCCTCCCTGTGATGGAGGGAGAAGACCTCACTCTGACCTGTAGAACAAAGATGTCCTCCAACCTCCCAGCTGGTTTCTATAAAGATGGCTCCTTCATCAGGACTGAGCCTGCAGGTCACATGACCATCCACCATGTTTCCAGGTCTGATGAAGGCCTCTACAAGTGCAACATCAGCAGTGTTGGAGAGTCTCCACCCAGCTGGGTCTCTGTCACAGGTGAGGAGGTTAAAGGTTGTTCTTCAGCTTAGGATGCTTTCACACCTACATTTCTGTAGACTCTGAGATTCGGGGGCATCATTTTTTATTTGGTTCTCTTTGTGTTTACACTACTCTTTGTCATGTGCATCAAACATTGTCTTTAAGATGATGATGATGTGTGGTCATTATTGTTATGGATCTTAAATCTATCATCACTTTAATCATTTATACATCTGTAAATTGTGTACAAAGTGGAAATTGCAGGCTAGTTAATGCATTGTTTTCTGGTTCAGTTCCTGTGTGTGTCTGATTGCGTTTTCACATGAAGTGACCGAAATCAAGAGCACTTGTAAGGGACTGTTCGTTATTTATTTAGGGTGCCACCGGAGGAGTTTTGGGACCTTTAGCCAAAATAGACACAACCCTCCCCTCGCTAGTAAAACCTTTTCTATGACCCTCCAAAATGACTTGGAAAATAAAGGCATGACCCTCTGTCAACAAAATATTGCTACTTTCTATAGTGGATTGCACTTGGCAAATATATACAGATTCCCATTCATTATTACAGCCTTGACCTATGTGTCTAGACCTCTGCTTTCTCATTTGACGCATCCCACTCCTCTGTTATGGTGTGGTGGCCATTTCAGTAGATTTACTCACTAACGTTGTTGTGGAAACACAATAAGCATGGAAACTAAATGCACACTGCCTGCATCACTGCATTAATTCAAATACTAAGTTACTCCTCTAGTAAACTAGTATTCACATGAAATAAAACAATACAACATTGAGACCATTCAGCAAGGCACTCTGGGTAACATTCAACACACAAACTGGTTGCTGTGGACTCGTCACTAGGCTTCCTCCACAAACGTAAGTCCAAATCTACACAAAACCCGCAATCAATTAGTAAGCTGACATCAAATGTGGCATTTAGGAAACCTTTATTGCTACCTTGGCACGGTAAGATGTCCAGACTAGCAACAGTCATTTTAGTTTTTTTACATCCTGCTTCTCGAATTGTCAGCCAGGAAATATTTTTTTTACTAAAGCAGTATATGAAATCAGATGTATTACCTACCACCATTTAGTTGTTTTGTGTTATTTAAGATATTTATAAAATATCTGGTCATGCGAGACATAATTATTCCACTTATTTTTTAAACAAGGCAATTACCCGTTTCAGCCACCAGGGGGGCAGTGCTCCCCCTGCCTCCCTGCAAACTCATGGGTCAGACCCATCTGGTAGGGAAGGAGGGCCGAGACTAAGAGCTACATGGAATAATATGCACCAAACAAGCGACTTTGAAATTTTGCTGTTTCATGAATACAAAAGTTGGGTGACCCCCCCCTCTGGACTAAAAAATGTTGGATGACCCTCCCCTCAACAAAGAATAAAAAGACATGACCCTCCCCTATTTTCCTCCAGTGGTCCATTCCATAAATACCGAACTGTCCCTAAGAGAATAGAGACCTCCGTTTTAAAGCAGATCAGAGTTTTGTTGTTTGGTCCATACCAGAGTTCCGCCCCAAACCAACGGGACTATCTGACGAAACGCTCACGTGTGAAAGCACCCCAACACACCATGTGATATTTGATATTTTTACCTCTAACTAGACCAATTGAATTCACTCAAATAATACACAACATTGAAATTTAAATGTGCAAATGCCTCACATAGAAAAAGAGGAACAGTGAAATGGCTGAATGTGTTACCTACTTACTTTTATTTTTGTGCATAACTTTTGTTAATTTTAGGGAAACCCACAACTACAAGTCCTCCTACAAGCCCCTCTTCTAGCTTCAACACTTCTTCCCCTCCCCCCTCCAGTGCTGGCTCCTCCCTTGTGTTGTGGTCTGCTGTTTCAGTCGGTGTTCTGGTTGTGCTGGTTCTACTCATTCTGCTGGTTCTACTGGTGAGACGATGCATCCGTAGGATCCCTAAAGGTTAGTTTCAGACAACAACAAAATGACTCAAATCGTGCCAGCGTTCAAAATACACTGTTATCATTTATATTATTATTTCAAAATTGGGGCGAAGTTCATCAAATAAGTAGACATTTTCAAGTTTCTTTAAGTTAAACGTCTCTTAGGATTCTCATGAATCACTATTCTGTTGTTGACAAACCATCCTCACCATGAGGTCCATTTAGCATGCTCCGGAGCTTTTGATCTTGTCACATAATCCTCTTCATGTTTTCATCTTAAACCATGTCTCTTTAATGATTATATAGATTGAAATTGATGTTAACTTTGGTTTATTTCACCTGCTCAAGCTGAAGAAGATGGAGATGACAACGTCACATACAGTGATGTCACAATATCACGTAACCTGCAACAGCCAATCAGACAGAGCAGAGGTGAAGATGTTTTTATTAATTTTCAGAAGAAAACCGTGTGCGTGTTGTTGGTTTAATGTCCTGAGGGAATGTTTGGGGAAAAGAGCATTTTATAAAACATTCACAGTGTATAGTGTATTTTAGTGGACTATAGCATGTGTTGTGCTTTGCATGAGAGTCTGGATGTTTTGTACCCTGTGGTTAACACATCTAACAGCTCTAACACCTATAACAGCTCTTACAGCTCTGTGGTCGTCCATTTTCCTGTTTCTCATAGCAACCATGCAGCTAAGAGGGGGTCTGCACACTCTTCACTGCAGGACTGTTAGTAAAACAAATCAATCAATAAACTATGCATTTGCAGATTTACATATCTCTGTATGTTATGATCACTTACAATTAGGGCTGTCAAATGATAATTTTTTTTAATCGCGATTAATTGCTGAATTTCTATAGTTAAAATAGTTAATTAAGTTTTATCACGTGATTAAAATTCTATTACTTTGCATTTCAGAACTGTTTTTAAGTACATATTAACAATGGAAAGCAATTCGTACGAGTGTATCTTGATTGGGAATCAAATGAATGCAAAGAAAGTGAATTCATAAACTTGATTTTAAGATTTGTATTTGTTTTTTTTTGTTTATTATTTATTTAGTGTAAACAAAAGAAAAATGTATGAATCTAGTCACACATTTGAATCTAAAGTCAATATAGTGTGCAGTAACTCCTAAATTTTTTTTATTACTCATTGACCAGTGATCACCTTGCATCACTTTGCAGCAGTTCCAGTGTGGCTCCTTTCTCCGTGCCGTACAGGCTGTGTATGCGTGCGTGAAACTAATGTCCCCCTCGACGGCAATGTATAAGACGGGTCAGAACATGCTAACCGTACTACTTCTTTAAGACCTGAGTCTTCTACGATGCTGACAGGTCTGCAGTTAGGTGCCACCAATTTTGCAATGTAGTCATTTTTTTTTTTTTGGTTTCATCCACAGGTCGGCGAGTAGCACTCACCAAAATATTGCTTTGCCTGAGCCTGCTACTATCAACCTGAGTCACGTTAACTGTACTATGCTTAGCTCGTAGGTGGTAGCTCAAGCTTTACGTGCTTCGTGATATTTTAATTTGGCTTTACACAATGTGCATATGGCTTTCAACCCGTCTGGGAGTTTTGGAAAATAAAAAGTGTCATTCAGAATTGAGTTGCTGCTGTCTTTCTCCATCATGCCTGCAGCTTGCAGCAGCAGGATGTGTTACGAGGAATTATGGCAAAGTGCGGCAAAGGGTCAAAATAGTAGCCTGTTAGGCACAACGCGAAGCCGAATTAAGTGAAAATAAATTAATAAATGGCTGCATGCGATTAAAAAAAATGTATACGTTATGCTCGGCTCTTAATCACATCGCGATTAACGCGTTAATGCTGACAGCCCTACTTACAATATGTCTAAAATATGGGAATATGTTCATGTAAACAGTAAAATGCTGTTAAGGAAACCTCAGGAGCAGCACAACTCTTTCACATACGTAAAAAGAAGGTTCTGGAGACTTTGATGACTTACACAGAAGCATTTAATGAACTCTGGATCAAGGAGAGTTTCCCGCCCTCCCCCTTCCTGATTTTGCCATTTTATAATAAAAGCATTAAAATAAGAAAATAACGGGGGGCTTTTATTGTGAAGAATTTATAGGAAATGAAACCATTTCACAGTAGCTGATTTGAGTTTGCCAGCTTTCTCCATAGCAAAAACAACGCTGTGTAACTCTGGCAATGCAAGACTAATAAATAACTAAAGGAGATGACGTAAGAGCAGGAATATGTGGAGTAATATCCTTCAAATTGGGGAATTCTGGGACATTTTACTAAAAATAACATTACTGTATACCGGTGGCTGCCTTTTCCAATGAACAGCGCTGCAGAGAGCTCCCAAGAGCAACAAAAACACAGACGTCATCGATTTAGTGGTTTCTGGCATGAGAAATACTTTGCGTAGCTCTGCTCACAGTTGAGTAGGCGGCCCTAAGGTGGCCCAGGACACATTTTCCGTTCCCATTAGTGGGGTTTCCGTCAACGCATTTTTATCCATATTTTGAAATATCCCATTAGAAAATGTTGATTGAAACGGCAAAATTCGAAAAAAAAATTTCAACGCTCGCTTGAAGTGGGTTTTGCCTTTTTCGAAAAAGAGTTAAAGTGCTCATATTATACTCATTTTCAGGTTCATAATTGGATTTAGAGGTACCAGAAAAGGTTTACATGGTTTAATAAAAAAAAAAAAACAGTATTTTTGTTCTCCTGCACATTGCTGCAGCTTCTCTTTTCACCCTGTGTGTTGAGCTCTCTGTTTTAGCTACAGAGTGAGACATCTCACTTCTGTTCCATCTTTGTTGGGAGTCGCACATGCGCAGTACCTAGGTAAGGACTACTAGCCAGTCAGAAGCAGAGTATGAGGGCGTGCCCTGACAGTCCTTAAGTAAGGACTACTAGCCAGTCAGAAGCAGAGTATGAGGGCGTGCCCTGACAGTACCTAGGTAAGGACTACTAGCCAGTCAGAAGCAGAGTATGAGGGCGTGTCCTGACAGTACCTAGGTAAGGACTACTAGCCAGTCAGAAGCAGAGTATGAGGGCGTGCCCTGACAGTCCTTAAGTAAGGACTACTAGCCAGTCAGAAGCAGAGTATGAGGGCGTGCCCTGACAGTACCTAGGTAAGGACTACTAGCCAGTCAGAAGCAGAGTATGAGGGCGTGTCCTGACAGTACCTAGGTAAGGACTACTAGCCAGTCAGAAGCAGAGTATGAGGGCGTGCCCTGACAGTCCTTAAGTAAGGACTACTAGCCAGTCAGAAGCAGAGTATGAGGGCGTGCCCTGACAGTACCTAGGTAAGGACTACTAGCCAGTCAGAAGCAGAGTATGAGGGCGTGTCCTGACAGTACCTAGGTAAGGACTACTAGCCAGTCAGAAGCAGAGTATCAGGGCATGCCCTGACAGTACCTAGGTAAGGACTACTAGCCAGTCAGAAGCAGAGTATGAGGGCGTGTCCGGACAGTACCTAGGTAAGGACTACTAGCCAGTCAGAAGCAGAGTATCAGGGCGTGCCCTGACAGTACCTAGGTAAGGACTACTAGCCAGTCAGAAGCAGAGTATGAGGGTGTGCCATGCTAGCAGCTAGGTGAGCATTATAACGTGTGTTACAAAGTGACCACGTTGGTCTCTGAAGTAAAGGTTGGACTACAATAGAGCTGTTTGGAGCAGTTTGTGAACAGTGTTTTCTGTTGGAGATGGTAAGTCCCTTTGGGGGGGACTTTTTCACTTTGTAAACCTACAACATGCACAAAAAAGATACATAACACAATTATTGAAAGGGGAAAAGCAAAAAAGCATAATATGAGCACTTTAAAAGTATTACTGATTGTAGTAGGAGTTTATACTTTTTGTATAAGTAGTAAATATACTGTCCTAGAAGTCCTAGAATAATAATGTAATTTCTTTTCCAGAGAGTGATCCTGCTGCAATCTACTCCGGAGTGAGAACAACAGACGTCAGTTATGGACAAATAGTGTTCAAAGACAAGAAAACAAACAGGAAGAGAGGTACAGCTGCTATTCCTGTAGATGAATGTATATAAAATGCGGCATGAATGTATTGTATTGCATTGTATATAAAATGCGTCACCAAGCATGCATTTTAAAATCTCAGTGCACGCAAATGGATAACACTACGACCAATCACAACAACACACAGGGTGACATATCCAGAGCCCCATACGCTTAGCTACCAGCGGAGCTAACTGGTAGATTAAACTCTTAGCCACCAGCCGAGCTAACTGGTAGATTAAACTCTTAGCCACCAGCCGAGCTAACTGGTAGATTAAACTCTTAGCTACCAGAGGAGCTAACTGCTAGATTAAACTATTAGCTACCAGAGGAGTTAACTGATCGATTAAACTCATAGCTACCAGCAGAGCTAACTGGTAGATCAAACTCTTAACCACCAGCCGAGCTAACTGGTAGATTAAACTCTTAGCCTCCAGCCGAGCTAACTGGTAGATTAAACTCTTAGCTACCAGAGGAGCTAACTGGTAGATTAAACTCTTAGCTACCAGAGGAGCTAACTGGTAGATTAAACTCTTAGCTACCAGAGGAGCTAACTGGTAGATTAAACTCTTAGCTACCAGAGCAGCTAACTGGTAGATTAAACTCTTAGCTACCACCGGAGCTAACTGGTAGATTAAATTCTTAGCTACCAGCGGAGCTAAGTGGTAGATTAAACTCTTAGCCACCAGCAGAGCTAAGTGGTAGATTAAACTCTTAGCTACCAGCAGAGCTAAGTGGTAGATTAAACTCTTAGCAACCAGAGGAGCTAACTGGTAGATTAAACTCTTAGCTACCAGCGGAGCTAACTGGTAGATTAAACTCTTAGCTACCAGCGGAGCTAACTGGTAGATTAAACTCTTAGCTACCAGAGGAGCTAACTGGTAGATTAAACTCTTAGCTACCAGCGGAGCTAACAGGTAGATTAAACTCTTAGCTACCAGCGGAGCTAACTGGTAGATTAAACTCTTAGCCACCAGCAGAGCTAACTGGTAGATTAAACTCTTAGCTACCAGCGGAGCTAACTGGTAGATTAAACTCTTAGCTACCAGCGGAGCTAACTGGTAGATTAAACTCTTAGCTAAACTGTCGTCATCTGTTTAGCTCGCCTCTGGCCCACCCACAACATTTTCCTGAACCCAACCGTCCCGTTCTTCCCGCGTGTCACAGAACCGTAAACCCACCCAAGACCTTTTCCTTAACTTGAGTTAAGGGGCTGTGCTCATTTAAAGGAATTCTGTGAGATTAGGTTGGACAAGACAAAACATGTAAAATAACACCGGACTAATACTTTAAGAAGACGACAGACTACTAAGAATGTTCATCCTGTCTCAAAGTCAGATTTAAGTTTGGATATAAAAGAGGGGACGGACTCAGCAGATAGAAATATACTTTGTTTACTGCTTCTCAAACTGACCTTTAATACAACTAATAGAAAAGTGTTTTCCACTCTGAGTGTGAAACCATGGCAGCAACTTCTTCCTGTTGATACCAGTGAACTGACACCGGTGAGGTTTCTCTCTACTGTCTCTGCGAGCAGCTTTGTGGTCGTCCTCTTTCCTGTTTCAGAAAAATGCCCTCTGCCTTGCTCTTCCTTTGTTCACAGCAGATCTAAAAACCTGCAGACATGTCCATAACAACTATATTAATAATAATAATTATACATTAACAATCCTACAGCAGTAGTATTCTTCTTTATATTACACGTGTTGCAGTACTACTGGTAGCACTAACAGCAACAGTCGATATGCTAACAGTACTGGACCAATACCTGCAGTAATGTAATGTGTATTTTATTTTATTTTCCAGAGAGAAATCCAGCTGCAGTCTCCTCAGCAGTGAGAGGAGCAGAAGATGTCAGTTATGGACAAATAGTGATCAAATCAAACAGGACCAGAGGTACAGCTGCTCTTTATTTCTCAACTTTGATCTGAGCCAGTTTCCTGTTTTTATGCTAAGCTAAGCTAAGCTAAGCTAACCACTTCCAGCTCTGGAATTATCTGGATTATCGGGCTGTTTTTGGGAAGTTTGCAGATTATCTGTATCAGTGTTTTATTTGCCTGATAACCGATAAAGTTAATGAATTAAAAAGTTTTCTACTTCAGCTCGGCTACAGCTCTGTGTCTGTCCCTCTGCTCCGGTTTCACTCACCACTGAATCTGACTTAATGCCCCCCCCCCCCCCCTCTTACTTTCTGTTACATGGGATTATGTTCACAGTTTCCTATTTATGAAATAATTGCTTTAAGCATTTTTAAGCAATTTGCCGACGCCGTAGATGTTTAAATCACAACTCTTATCAATATCACTTCCCCATCAGTCAGGACCAAGGCCTGACCAGAATTACACTTGTGATTTCCATAAACTGTCGTTGCTGTAGCCTATTATTCCAGTTGCAACCCTGGCAGTGGGAGCAATCGTGAGAGCAAATAAAATATATAAAAACATAATTCAAACCGATGTGCGCATTGGCGACACACGGCTCAAGAAGGCGAGAAATAGCCGATATGTAATTCCCTCCCATTAAATATATATATATGTATTTCATAAAAATACCCATCAGGGAATGTTAACAGGGTTGTCGGTCTCTAAATATTTTAACTTTTATGAGCGCACCCCTCTCGCCCCCTCTCTCCCCCTCTCTCTCTCTCTCTCTCTCTCTCTCTGTGCACCGAGCTCCACCTGATCTTCTAAGAACGGTGACAACGTTATCAATTGAGTATTGATTGGTCGGTAGGCGGACTTTAACACCGGTTGATCTCTGATCTCCAACTTAACCTGCTCCCGACCAGGTTAAGTGTTCAGCATAAGTTACCACGGCGATTGAACCCGATAACAACTAATCCACCTTTGTGATACAGAAAATCCTGGGTTGAACCTGAAGTTAGCTCGCTAATGCCAAATCCTGCTTCATAGTACAGGCCTGTGGTGTCACCTGTCCCGTGTTTGCTCATTACCTAGTTTACCCTGTGTATCCTCTGTCTTGTGTCAGATCGTTTTGTGTCCTTGCCTTGTTAGTTTGTGTCTGTATCCTGTCAAGTGTGTTTTTGGAACTCTTCCCTGCGTTTTTTTTGTTATCCTTTTCTCTGGGGATGTTTTGGATTTGTGACTTTGTCTTTGCCTTCCTCAGTTTTGGACTCCTTGTGTTTGCCTTTTGCTTTTTGGATCCTTTTTGTTGGTTTGCTCCCTGTTTTTTGTATCAATAAATCCTCTAGCTCAACCCTTCTCCTGCCTGCCTGCCTCTTCCTGCATTTGGGTCCTTTCATCCCCGGAAATGTAACAATCAGTTCCAAATATCAGTTTTATTAACTTCTGATAATCGGTATCTGTGTCGTTCCATAATGTTTACATATTTATCTCCAAGTGGTCTTTTAAAATTAGTCTTGCAGTCTCTGTCTCTTTTGTTTGTCTGTTATTAATCACCGCAGACCAGGCCCTCTCCCAGTTACAACTTGCTTTTAACACGCTTCAACAGAATCTTTATGATTTAAAACTTGTTTTAAATGCAGAAAAAACTAAAGTCATGCTTTTCTCAAATTTGAAATCTAAATCAAATCTCCCTCCAATCCTCACTTCCCAGGGTAAGAAAATTGAATGTGTTTCTAAGTATTGGTATTTTAATTGATGAATCTCTTTCTTTTACCCTTCATATTCAGGAGCTAGCAAAAAGATTAAAACTTAAATTAGGATTTTATTTCAGAATCAGATCCTGCTTTTCGTTCGAATCTAGAAAGACGCTGGTCGCTGCCACTGTTATGTCTGTACTTGACTATGGTGATGTTTTATACATGCATGCTTCATCTCAAAGTTTACATGCACTGGACACTGTGTACCATGGAGCTCTGAGGTTCATCACTGGTATGAAAGCCCTCACTCACCATTGTGAACTGTATGAACGTGTTGGATGGCCTTCTCTATCAACACGGAGACTTCAACATTGGCCTACCTTCATATACAAGGCTATTTTAGGTCTCCTTCCATCCTACCTTCTGACCTATAGCAGTGTAAATAGTACAGGGACTTACAATCTTCGTTCCCAGGATCTTTTCATTCTGTCTGTTCCAAAGGTTAGAACTGGGAAAAAGGCATTTAAGTTCGCTGCTCCCTCTGCCTGGAACAATTTACAGAAATCCATGAAACTTACTGAGCTGGTCTCATTGGTCGCTTTTAAGAGGATGTTGTTTGACTTAGAGACAGACACATCTGGCTGTAGATGTTTTGCCTGATGTGTTTAGGATTGTGGTTGACTTTGAAAGATTTGCTGTGTCAGTTGTTTTATATTTTTGGTGTTTTTGCGTATTTTGTATGTACTGTATACACACATGCTGCCTGTCTTGGCCAGGACACTCTTGAAAAAGAGGTTTTTAATCTCAATTAGTCTTCTCCTGGTTAAATAAACCAGGAAAAGGAATTAACCGCCAAAATAAAAACAGGAAGCAGTTGATCTTCCTCATGTATAGATAATATTTCCTTGAGTTGTTCATGGACTGGACATTTAACCTGCGATGGTCTGTGGGCTTATGGGAAATGGTGTGTTTTAAATGCTGCTAAAAACAGAAACATGGAAGAAATATATCACATATAATAATTAGATTGTTTTTCAAAAAACTACACCACCTTATCTAAATGTATGAAGGGAGCCAAACAAGTCACTGTTGAGAAACGCTGTATGTCTGCTGATGGAGTTTGTCTCCAACAGTTTCTCATTGTGTTTGAACTGTTTGTTTTCAGAGTCCCCAGCAGAGCCAGAGGTCCTCTACTCCTCACTGAGGAAGACCTGAACACCATCACACCAGTCCAACCAATCACTGGTCCCCAGAGACCCGCACACTTCGGTACATTCTTCTGTTTGATTTCTTATTATGAAGAAATCAAACAAAATGAAATTAATGCAACAGCAAGGAGACAAACCACTTTCATTTAGAGCGTGTTTGCGTTCTTTCAATGGGTTTGTGCAAAAAAATACTTCCCCTATAAGTGTTTTATCTGCTGAACAGAGTCTAATGATGATAACTATTTACTGATATTGATATTGTATTTATGAGCTTGTTTCTGTGCAGGATCAATAAACTCTGATGTCACCGGTTGTTTTCCTCATGTGGTTCTGTGGGTTTCACATCTCTGACAGATGGAACATTTGTTTTGGTTGGGGCTAACCGATCGACGCTTCTCTTCAGCAGATAACAGAGGACAAACACACCGCAGACTTTATACAGCTGTAACATCAGCCAGCGGTTGGAAACTTTTACACCAATCACATACAGCTTCAGAGCAGAGCGTCTGAGGTTTGTTTCTGTAGTCGGTGAAGATTCTACGGTGGCCGACAGGGGCAAACGCCCTGCAACTTCAACACATGCAAATAGACAAAACACAAGCAAATTAAGAAAACAACTTCATTAATTTGATAACACATGTGCAGCATTCAGCAAACGAGCTGCATATACACACAACACAACCAAATACAGAAATGCGATACAAATACACACAACACAACCAAATACATAAACACACTGCAAATAAAAAACGATGCAAAAAGAAAAGCAAACCCCAGTGCGTTTGTGTATTTGGTTGTGTTGTGTGTATATGCAGCACGTTTTGCTGAATGCGGCGCATGTGTTGTCAAATTAATGAAGTTGATTTTCTTTTTGCATCGCTTCTTTTTTCGGGGTTTGCTTTTCTTTTTGCATCGTTTTTTATATGCATCGCGTTTATGTATTTGGTTGTGTTGTGTGTGTATATGCAGCGCGTTTGCTGAATGCTGTACATGTGTTGTCAAATTAATGAAGTTGTTTTCTTAATTTGCTTGTGTTTTGTCTATTTGCAGGTGTTTTCTGAAGTTGCAGGGCGTTTGCCCCTGTCGGCCACCGTAAGATTCAGTCTGTAATTTTTTTTTAAAGTTTAAAGATCACAGAGATCATCGGGTTCTGTTTTTCAGGTCATGATTACAGACCTTGGCTGTGTCTCATTCCGCATACTTCCATCAGTACACTGCTAATGTGCACTGACCACTTACTGCTGTAGTGCCCACTTTCCATGGTTAGTATTGTCCCAAAGTGAACACTTTTGTTAAAACACTTACCAGAGATGACGAGAGGGATAAGCGTGACGAACACAACGAACGCAACACATGGCAGCTGATTGAACGAACGCGTCACGTGGGTCTGGCTTCTCCCGAATTTCAAAACCGACCTTAAAGGAACACGCCGACTTATTGGGAATTTAGCTTATTCACCGTAACCCCCAGAGTTAGACAAGTCCATACATACCCTTCTCATCTCCGTGCGTGCTGTAATGCTGTCTGACGGCTCCAGCGGCATCAGGCCAGCACAGAACATCAGGTGAATGGTTCCAGTAATCCTACTGCTCCCAATAAGTGACAAAATAACACCAACATGTTCCTATTTACATGTTGTGATTTATAGAGTCACAGCGTGTACAAAAAACAACGTAACATGAGACACAGCCGTCTTCTAACTGTAAACAAACCGGGAACTATATTCTCAGGCGGAAGAATATAGTACTTGGGCAGAGTGATATGCTCGCAGCAAGCCTGTCTGAGAATATAGTTCCCGGTTTGTTTACTGTTAGAAGATGGCTGTGTCTCATGTTACGTTGTTTTTTGTACACGCTGTGACTATACAAATCACAACATGTAAATAGGAACATGTTGGTGTTATTTTGTCACTTTTGTCACAATTGGGAGCAGTAGGCTAGTTGGAACCAGTTACCTGCAGGATCTGTGCTAGGCTAAGCTAATGCTGGAACCGTCAGTCAGCGTTACAGAACGCACGGAGATGAGAAGGGTATGTATGGACTTGTCTTACTCTGGGGGTTACAGTGAATAAGATAAATTCCCAATAAGTCGGCGTGTTCCTTTAATGGTGGCTCGTTCAGAACACGAGCTCGTATTTTACGAAAATAGTTCACAAAAACGTGAGAAATAGGCCATGCAGTTGCTGAATCTGACTTCATTTTGGGTCGACAAAGGTCCGTTTAAAAGATTTTCGTGGTTCGAAGCCACATAACACAGCCAGGCCAGCCATCCTAAATATTTATCACATATTTTTGTATTTAAACTGTATGCTAATACACCCTTGACAATAACTGCACATTCCTGCAAAGATGTACACATGAAAAACAAACACTTTATATACATATTCTTATATTTTTCAATGAGGTGAACATTGTAAAAATGTGTTTGGATGAAAGCATCATATCAGTTGAGTCAGACAGCCAGCAGGCGGCAGCACAGCTCCTTCTATTTCTTTACACATGCTCAGTTCAGCAGGGGACAGCTCAGAGGCCTTTAAGTTATGGACAAGGAGCAGGTCGGACAGTGTCTCACACTTGAGACTGGACCGCCAAGCAGACTTCAGCACCTTCATTACATTAAACCCACGCTCACAGCCTGCTGTTGATGCAGGCATGCATAACACCAGATCCACAAGGTCCAGGAAGTCAGGGCATGTCTCTCTCAGCATCCTGTTAACTTCAGTCCAGGTGATTTTCTCCAGTGTCTGTGGCTCCCTGTAGAGGCAGGACTTGATGCTTGTCCACTGGTCTGCAATCAGATCGACATCAACTCCAGAAGACATCAATATAAGCTTGAAGTGACTTGTGAGCCTGTCCATTTCTGAGTAGTAAAGTTTTAAAGTTTGTAGTAGAAGTGTTTGTTGTTTTGAGTTTAATATTTTGACAAATTGTAAAGTTGTTCTTTAATAATAGAAAATCAAACTTCTCTCTGGCAAAAAATGTACATAAAGTTGATGCTGTCACAGTTTTAGCAAATGTAGGACCCAAATGCTAAGATGGCAGACACACGAATAAGCTCAAGGATTTTAATTAAAAAAAGTCCATACCAAACAGGTGTCCTGTAACAGCAGGCAAAATCCCAAAACATGAAATATGGAGAATCCCAAAAAACAGGAACAGGAAAACACAGAAACAGTAGCAAGCAATTCACTGACAACGACAAACGAGAACACTGAACAGAAACAATGATCCGACAAGAGACAAAGACTGAACAGAGACTAAATACACCAGGTAACAATCAAAAAAGGCAGGAAAACAC
Source organism: Perca flavescens (assembly GCF_004354835.1). NCBI lineage: Eukaryota > Metazoa > Chordata > Actinopteri > Perciformes > Percidae > Perca > Perca flavescens. The sequence continues at coordinate 5,283,364 of NC_041349.1, forward strand.
AAGGCAGGATGTAAAACTAGACAAGACAAGTGAGAAAAGACTACAAAATAAAACAGGAAACAGAACATAACAGAAACTCACAATCATGACAGATGCAAGTTGCTTTGAGATGCTAACCTGCACTGTTTTCTGGATCAGGCCATTGTTGGAAGCTCACTGTCTTTGTATCGCTCAGGATTCCAGACCCCACATCCCCACATCTGTTGTCCATGCTGTCGGACAGCTTGTCCAGAAGTTTGTCTTTGTTAGGCATCATGTGGCTGGTGTCACTATGTCTCAGGTTAACACCCTGGTAGATGTTGGAACCCAACATCTTCCTCAGCATTACTTTTTTTTACTACTGCAGAAATACACGGAGCACATGTGTATGTGTACTTTACTAATAAAGTACACATACAAGTAGAATCAATAGTGCATACTTTTGACTTTTACTTTGTTACATTTTGCAATAATTATCTTATTTATTTGGCTGGACCTCTTCACATCGCCTCCCCATTTTGTCTCCTTCACACACTTTATTTTATCTTCCAGCCAGCCAATCAGAGGGCCGCATTTCTGATGATGTTTTTTTTGTCTTCCTAGCCCTTATTGAAGGTTTTGCATCCAGCCTTGAAGTCCAGAGTTTTTTGGGTCTTTGTGAAATTATTCCTTACTGTTACATCCAAGATTGATACACTGTGTGTAAGAAATGTTAATAGTTTGTCCTTTATGAGTTATAATGTTCAATTGGTTAATTTTTACAATGGATAACTCCAAATATATAGAACTGTAGATGTGTTGCCCCCTAACCCTAACCCCCGGGGACGACTGGCATCGGATGAGACTGGCATCGGAGGCTTGGGCCCCGTCATAACTGCTTGCAGTTCTAGTTTTTATATCATTTTTTTATACATTTATATTTCTGGAATTTTGATTGGGGCGGTGCTCCAGCACCCTCTATTGACAAGCCGCCAATGGCGAGCAGGTGTGCGCAATCAACTGGCTGGCGCAGGCAGGAGAGGAGGGGGAAAATAAAGAGGCCCAGAGAGGCAGGGCCAACACAGAGACTGACAGGAGAGCATAATGGAAAATAGCAAGTAGAAAATAACACAAACTCAAAGCCAAGAGGGCATAACAGAAATAACCAACAAAACAGAAACTCACAGCCAGCCGAACCCCAACCATCACAGTTTATTGGCCAACTGATATCAAACTTCACCAAATCCTTCTAACCTATCAATATAGTAATCTGTAATCTGATCAGTATTTATATCACATAGGAGTCTCTCAATATCACAGTCATGGTTACTCTCTACAGTCTACCGTCATGAGAAAAAGAGAGAGAAATATAAGAGAGCACTGTTGGCTGATGGTGAAAAATGCTGCAAACTGACCGATTTGTCTTTAAAATCAAGTGCAGCTTCAGCTAGCACTAGTACTAATACTGCTAGCGACACATCTGAACCAGCACACCAGGGAGAAAGACAGGACAGTGAGGAATATGAGGAAGAGGAAGAACAAAACGAGCAAGAGGAGGATGAACAAATAGACATGGATAACGAATCTATGGAATAACCAACACAGAACAACAAGCCTGCTGTGGGTCTGAATGTGGATTACCAGAAGCAACAGAGATGGAGACCAATGCTGCAGGAGGGAGTGTAGGTACAGGTACAGTAAGTGTGGGTAATTCAGAGGATCAGATCAACTATTTCAGTCGCCGACTGAAAAGGTGTAACCGTGCGAAATGTGCGACTTATCTAAACGGCTAATTTAAAAAAAGAAATCAAGCGTTTGTTATTTCATCCATTTTATTAAAACATAAAGTGTCACCTGTGCCATAAACAATATAAATAGCTTAAATGTTGCAAATACAAAAATTCCATAAATGCAGATATACATGCAATTAAAAAAATATTCAAAAAATGTACACCCCCCCTAAACATACCTATTACATATAAGGTGTTCGGGTCTATTGGACCCGAGTGTAATAATTGTAGGTGCTTAATTGTGTCCTCCTAACTGGGCCTGGTGTGTGTGTGTGTGTCTGTAAGTGTGCGTGTCTGAGTGTAGGTGTCTGTGTGCAGGAATGTTGTCTTTCTGCACCTGCTATTCCCACACAAAGTTACAAAGTTGTTACATTTCAAGCACTTTCACCTGTTCTGATTAAGTTCTAAGAAATAAGCACCAATAATGATCAAAAATCTTTTACCTTTTTTATAATTGAATTTTACCGCACAAAAAATTATGTATACATCATTGGTAATTGAGCTTAAGTAAACATCGGTTAAGTATTTTTACATAAATGGTTGTGGCTGTATTGATTTAAAAGCCCAATAATTTGGTGGGTCCACCAGAACTGGGAACAGAACACCACACAAGTGTTAAAAAACTGTATGTGGCGACTATAAAATAAGCCCCAAAAATGAATTTGTTAGACCATAATAATGGTTATTACCCTTATGGGTAGAATAGCAGGGACCCATAATCAGACCATCTAGATGAGAGAAACCGCGAGGGCCGGTCCGATAATAGTTTATATATATATATATATATATATATATATATATATATATATATATATATATATATATATATATATATAAGTTCTTAGCAACACCATCCTGACCGCTGGTCAAACTGTGCAGCCTCTGCTCAACCCATATTATTAAACTTCCCGGTAGACTTTTTGGTCCCACTCCGCTGCTGTTACGTTGTACTTTCCTTTTCTGTTGGCGCATCTTGAATAGGGTTGGGTACCGAAACCCGGTTCCACTATGGAACCGGTTCCTACGCAAACGATATTATTCGGACGGGATTAGAACGCAAATTTCGGTTCCTCATTTTGGTTCCGACTGAAATATTTTCCCTCTGTCGCTTTGGACAATCACCGCTGATAGACGGCTTTTTATACACGCTCCGAAACTGACATACAAATATCACACTTTCTCTGTAGTCTACCGTTATAAATATTATAACGGTAGACTACAGTAGTAGCATACAGTAAATGTAGGCTACTTTACCCTGTAGCCTGGAGGAAAATTGTCTCCCCTTTCAAACTCATACCTGGGTGTGTACAGGCCTCTTGGACACCATCTGAGAGAGTTTTCTCCTGTGCAGGACATGCCATAAGTCAGGAGAGGTGTAGTATCTCACCAGAGAAGGCAAATATAGTCATTTTTCTGCTAAAGAACTGCTAAAGTTTGAAGCTGGTTGGCATACCAACTCAACATTTATTTTGTTGTTACTTGTTAATAGTGTAACTGTTATTTGTTATAGATTATTGTAGTTATGCGTTAGGTGACTTAGGTTTACTTATATATTTAAGTACTTTAAATAAAAGAATAAATAAAAAAATCTCCATTAAAAAAAAAAGCCTTTCTTTTGTCATTTTTCAGTTTTTCAAGAATCGGTTTAGGAATCGGAATTGTTTTTAAAAGTACCGGTTCGGCATCGGAATCGTAAAAATCCAAACGGTACCCAACCCTAATCTTGAACAATTCCTGTGTGTTTCCTTTTTACGTGCTCGTGCATCACGGTTGTGCTCCTGTAATAAGCAAGTGAAGTTACAGACCATTTTTTTATCAGCCTCCGCCATTTTCCCAAAACAAAGCCGTGAAGGTTGGGTGGAGGGGGAAGAAAGTGCATAGCAGTTTAACCAGCCGCAGCACTAGACCCTCAGGAGCTCAGAGCTCCAGATGATACAGATCCCAGACTCTACGTGTACACAAACCCCTCCACGACGCTCAGGTGGTGATTCAGAGGGGGATATGTTTGGCATCTTTAAAATAACAAAACTTTTACTTGAAAAAAAAGTATGTGGGATTCATATGGTTGAGAAAAGAAACAGCAGATTTGAAAAAAAAGTGTTGAATATTTACAATACATGAGAAAACAGTCAGGTGTAAAGAGCTCTGGGAGTTGTCAGATGAACTGAACGGCCGATGCTTCATCAGGAGCAGACTGTCTTGATTTCTCACAGCTCTTGTCCTTATGTCTTTTTTTATATATCAGGACACCAACCACTGCAGCAAGAGCTACAAGAAGCAGAACACCTGCAGCCAGTACACCGTATAGGACTACAGGAGACGAGTTTCCATCCTCAGAACCTGAAGATGAATAAAACATATGAGTCAGTAAATGTGTGGATAGTGGAGCAGTCTTCATCCTCTCTGATGTTAGAAACTGCAGCTACAACCTGATACTCAGAAAAAGAGTAACAGCAACCCAAACATAGTTCTCTACTACACAACTGTAAACACTCCAATAATAATTATGCAGTGTCATGTGAGTATACTCATAAGCACAATAGTAATGTAATGCTAATAATGCTAGGCATTAGCATGCTGCTAGCGAAATTTATGCTAACATACTACATTTCAACTGAGTATCCCAGATAGACAACATTCACATAAACCTAAGGAACCAAAAATACACATATGTAAACATTTACACCAGTGTACTCACGTCTCTGAACACACACATGTACAGATGGCGACACGGACGACAACTATACACTTCAGAAATATCTACGATGTGCTTCTCCCGGCCCCTCTAGCTACTAACTTGAAAAACTTATCAGCCAGCGCAAACAGGTGTCCTCTCTGTGACCCCAAAGCAAAGACGCTGATCGCCGTTACCCCGAACGTAACTAGCAAGTCCTTCTTTGCAGTGATTCTTTTTCTCTAATACAGATGATGCTTAGTAAATAAAGTAGTCATGTAAAACGATGTAAATGTATTTCTCCATGAGTCCATTATGTTAGTGATAGTAACGTCACACTGTTTACAGAAAAGGAACTGAACAAAGACGTCACCCATCTGATGATAGCAATGGGTTTTTATCACTTCGACAAGTGTGTGAGTGAAACATTAAGCTGTTTACGTTTTTTTTTACGGCTAGTTAGCTAACATTAGCTTGCTGAGGCTCAGTTCAGTATCATCTGGATTAAAGAGAATTATGTTCTTTACCATGAAAAGAGGAAAAGGGAGTGTGTTTTGGTTTTCTAGCAAGGTGAAGGGATGTCCCGCCCTAATCTGTCTTACTTAAAGGTCCCAGCATGGCATACAAATTGCACTTTATGAGGTTTTTTTAACATTCATATGCATTCCCCCAGCCTGTCTATGGTCCCCCAGTGGCTAGAAATGGTGATAGGTGTAAACCGAGCCCTGGGTATCCTGCTCTGCCTTTGAGAAAATGAAAGCTCAGATGGACCAATCTGGAATCTTCTCCTTATGAGAAAAGAGATACAAAACTATTCATTTAATTTTTAAATGAGGTAGTGTCTCCAAACTTACCTAAATTATAACTTCTCTCCTGCTAGTTGTACTACAGCAAAAAGCATATGCCTATTTTCGAAAATATTTTGTTGCATCTCTTTTAGGTGTTGTAGTTTGTAGACACTCATTTTGCCGTGTCACCACCGGAACTAAACAGAGCTGAATTAGCAAAACTTTTATGCATTTCTTTCACATCTACTGCAGTCAGATTCACTGTGTTCACTCAGAAGGAATCACTTCACATGGAAAGGCACTTGTAATGACATTTTGCACATGTTAAGAGGCTAAAAGCACATTTAAAACTTGCCCTATTTCAGCCTCCTGGGTGCTAACACTAGCAGGAGGATAACACGGTGTAGGCAAAACCTTTCTCACTACTGACAGCACTACACATTTACAGAGCTACGTGTTGAAATCGACCGGAATTCTCCTTAAAGGTGAGGGAGTTTTGTATAAAATGTAAATAAAGACAACAGAGAGTATTAAATCTAATTGGTGCAGGATATAAGTGATTGCTGTAGTAAGACTTTATTCATATGTATTCATGTAGCTTTATGTTTTCATTGTATGTTTCTATTATATTTCTGATACAACGCACAAGAATTCCAAAGCACCTGTATGCCTCTGTACCTGAACTAATGGCAATACATATCTATTCTAATATCTGATATTTCTAAAAGCATCTTCATCAGCCTACAGGCCTTCTTACAACACAAGGTTTATTTCAACTGACGGTCATACTGGACTGGTCCAACATGAATATATAAATAAGGACCATGTCTACAGAAAAGGACGTTTTACTGGTTGGACAGTAGAAAATAAATAAATAAAGAGAACAGGACATGTTTTACTGGTTGGACAGTAGAAAATAAATAAATAAAGAGAACAGGACATGTTTTACTGGTTGGACAGTAGAAAATAAATAAATAAAGAGAACAGGAAACAACTTTTCTTTCACTTCTCTGATTTGTTCCATTTTGTTGTCTCTATCTATTTCTTCACTTACAATGTCACTCTGTCCAAATATGCCACTTTTTCTGCTCACGAGTTCCATTTTCACTTTTGCATTGAACGCTCCACATGCGCCGTCATTACGTCGACCATTCTCCATCTTTTTTTTTCTCTACGTCTGTTGTTTTTCCTCCACTTGAAACGTTGGTCATCTGAGATCAGCATATTAACGTCTAACCAGACCTACAGAGTCAAGCCCACCTCCTTCCTCATCACATTTCACTGTTGAGGTTTTCTGACAAGCAGTTTTCAGGAAATAGCTTTTTTCTATTTTATGTCAGAAAACATGAAGTGAAAGAAAATGGCCTTTAAAACATCCAAATGAACAATAAGGTCGTGCATAGCTGGACACATGCATGTGTTTGAACTATATACTCTTTTCATCGCCATTCTTTCCCCCTCTCTCACGTTTGATAAGGAAGTGGGCGGGTCACAGCTGCACAGTGCGCACTATGGTCTCTTCATATATTTCCACAGTCATGTGACCAGGGCCAGCTTCAGGGTTGTTTTCTGCACAAACTTTATACAAAAGCTTTGAAAACGTTTGGAAGCAATTCAGCTACCCATGTTTTGCATAATGTGATTTTATTATCAATATTTTTTTAAAGGGATCAACAGTAAATCGGACTCCAGCTGAAGTTTATTTAATTTATAGCTTGCATCCTTGACACATTTTTCTATAGTCCTAATAGTAATATACAGGCTTCTATTGTAATCTCTAAGGCCTACATGTAGGTGTACTTATATTTAAATAAACACACGGTAACGGAGTTTATGCATTGTCTTTTATTTTACTTGTGTTTTTTTTCATGAGTCAGAACGAGACAACAGCTAAGGGAGAGTGCGTGTCCTCCGCCCCCCCGTGCTGGACCACTACCCCGACCCTGTCTCCTGACAGCAGAGGGGCTGGGAAAACAAGCCTAAATAACTCCGTCAATGGCAGAAATAAATCGTTCACTTGAAAGAGAAACAAAAACCTGAATAATAAATAAAAATGTTGTGCATCGTCATGTTTCCTGTATTGAATATCACTGCCAAACATAACACTATAGGCTACCTTTTAAAAGCGAGGAATAATATCCTGTCTCCTTGGTATAGCCCCCAGTTGGGGCTGTTCTGGACACTGCTCTCTGGGCATCGGGTCATCTGGCTCCATCGCTACATTTATGGCACCGTGTTTTCCTGCGCGATGTTGTGCAGAACCCCCCCAGGCTAAAACAATGTTGCAGACTTTTTCTGCCGTGTATAGTAGGTTCCCCCCGCTGATGCAATACAGAGCCATCTGCCCTTAATCAATTGATAAATGCCGAGCTTTGCGTAAGAATCGGCATACGCCCGTCCTACGCCTGTTTTAGGTCGTAGGCACGTTTCATAAATGAGGACCACTGAGAGAGACTCACTCACCTGGGTCTGTGACCTGCAGACGGATGATTCTGATTGGCTCAGAGTCAATAATGTCTCCCTTTGTACGTCTTGAATCGGTTATAACTAAACACTTGTATGTTCCAGCGTCGTGTCTGCTCACGTTCTTCAGAATTAAAGACACGTCTCTGTCCTTAAGCTCTCTGTCCACCAGCTCCACCCTGTCCTTAAAGGATGGATGCTGGTCGTCTGTATCCAAGTGTCCATCTAAGTATAAGAAGACGGTATCTGGCTTCAGGTCAGGTCTGCTCCACTCTACGACACTGATGAAGGGATCAGCAGTCCGACATGGCAGAATGACATCATCACCAGGATCAACTGTTACCACAGTCAGGTCTGAAAAACAATAATAAACTACTATTAATAATAAGAAGTCATGTTATTTCAACAGTTGTCTCCAGGTGTGTCCCAGCAGAAGGTCTCTGTAGAGTCTCACCTGATGGAGACGTTCACTGATCTGTCACAACTGCAGAGATATCACAGGACTTTATTACCACAAGGTCAACTCTTTACAAGACTGGGATGGGATTAAATGGAGCCATTCAGGCAGCCAATCAGAGCCATGGAAACATGTTTGCAGATTATTTTATAGATAGAAGTCAGACCGATGTGTCACAATCTAACTCTATATAAATATATCAGTATGAATCTGTTTCAAATGGGACATTTTACCATGTCTGCAAATGTGCTTAAAATGAATTCATTTGAATCTCTTTAAGATATTATATACATATATAGAGATCTGTATTTAATATCTTTGCTGGATTAAGAACGTTGCCTCATTATGTGTCCTGCAGTAAGTGAATGTTAACGTGTGTCCTTCCTGTCATCAGCTGCTGTGAGGAACAACTCAAACTAATAGAGGTTCAACATTTGAACAGAGGTAATGTCTCTCTTTAATGTCCCTGTGGTTCACAGTTTGTATCTCAGTCAGTAATGGTAATGCAACACAGGAAATACACACACATAATAAAGAATAACCCCCCCCCCGTCTCTTCTGTGTCTCTGTCCCTCTCAACCCTTTTTTGTTTTTTTAGAAAACCAAACTTTTAGATACCAAACTTTCATTACACATACGTGCCGTTAAAAATAAATTTACAGAAGCAAATATGAGTGCAATAAATAAAAATGTGTATGTTAAACAATAGTACAGTATTATAGAGAATACGGACTAAAAAATACAATATAACAAATATGAATAAAATACCAACAAAAACATGCACATTTGCACTTTCTTAATCTTCTTAGGGGGTGAGTAGTTTTATGTGTCAACAAGTTAGTTGTGTTGCTGCTGTGTGCCAGTTTTTTAAAATCACAAATGGAGCATCTTGACGTATTTTTATTGACAGAAGAAAAGTAGCACCCCACCACACTACGTTTTCTTTCTGCCATTCTCCATCTTTTTTTCATTGCCATTCTTTCCCTCTTTCTCACGTTTGATAAGGAAGTTTCGGCTGTGCAGTGTGTACTATGGTTCCTTCACATATTTCCACATTCATGTGACAAGGGACAGCTTCAGGGCTGTTTTCAGTACAAACATTATACTAAAGCTTTGAAAACTTTTGGAAGTGATGCAGCTTGTATAATGTGATTTTATTATCGATATTTTTTTTTAAAGGGATCTATATCAAATGAGTAGAGAAGTATTGATCCGCCCATCCCTAGTGACGATCACTCTTTCACTCTTTGTGTTTTCCTCACTGTGAAAAGTGTGTGAATGAAACATTAAGATGTTACACTTTCCTAACTTAGACATCAGATAAAGTGATTCTTTTCTCTAATACGGATGATGCTTAGTAAATGAAGTAGTCATGTAAAAAACATGTAACCAATGTATTTCTCCATGAGTCCACTATGTTAGTGATAATAACATTATTTTACCTAGCTGGTTTGGTAGCTAGCTAGCCTGCTAATTCCACCCACCGTGCTTTAATGCTAACGTTAGTAACGTTACACTGTTGACAGGAAATGAACTGAACAAAGTCACCACCCATCTGACGATAGTAATGGGTTTTCATCACTACAACAAGTGTGTGAATGAAACATTAAGCGGTTTACTTTTACGAATATAGTGTCCGCCCGGATGGCTAGTTAGCTAATGTTAGCTACGTTAGCTTGATGATGCTCAGTTCAGCCTCATCTGTACTAGAGAGAAGAATCACTTCATCCAATGTTTAGAGAGAATAAAACAGCTTTCCAGACAAATTACTGGAGTTCAGCAACTACACATACACATATACAAGTACAACATTGGCTGTATTATTTGTGTCCCAGTGAATAATTCCTCTTGAGAAATGTGTAGCCATGAGAGCTGACTGTTGAGCTGAACTGTTATCTTCTTTACCAAGAAAAGAGGAAGAGGGAGTGGGAGTGGGTTTTTGGTTTTCAAGCAAGGTGAAGGGATGTCCCGCCCTAATTTTACAAAAACTAATGATTTTACCCAGGAAAGAAAATAGGACTAAATATAAAATAAGATTACTGAACGTTTACTGCAGCTGTTCTAAGAGATGATGGGTATGTTTAAACTATTAGAGATTGAATACAGAAAATAAGAAAAGATGAGTATCAGTAGTTGTAGTAGTAAAGGGGAATATTTAGAATTAAAGGTAAGGTAGTTTTTTATAAAATTTAAATAAAGACAACAGAGAGTATGAAGTCTAATTGGTGCAGGATATAACTGATTGCTGTAGTAAGACTTTCTTCATATCTATTTATTTAGCTTTATATTTTCATTGTATTTTTCTATTGCAGGGGTCGGCAACCTTAGGCACGCGTGCCACCATGGGCATGCGGGACCTTAACCAATGGCACACTGGCAATATGTGTGCAAGAGAGTTATTGATGTGTTGAAATCATGGTTGAAATGCTGAAGCACTCTCTCATCCGCATGCCAAATTACATCTGTCACAGTTGCGCGACCTCATAGGTGCCAATACCGTGGGAGCTCGAGCACCCACGGAAAATACTGAGCACCCACGTGTGCCAGACTCCCAGTTCATTTTTACATTAATTTAATATTAAACATTGCAGGTGGTGCTTAGTGGAGCGTGTGTCATAGAGTGATTGGTCATGGCGGTGGCATTGATTTATAATTTCCCACGAAGCTGATTAAACTTCTCATCTCCAATCCTATCTCTATCTGTGAGAAGTGGCGCTGTCCTGAGTTGAAAGATAGCCTACTTTACGGCTTTAGTATGGCGTGTGTGTTCGTGTCGGCCGCTGTCCATTTCCTAAGGTTCTGAAATGCAAACATTTTTGACTACTTTTTTTTTTTAAAGGGTGTGCGCGTGTGAGCACCCACGGAGGAAAACATAAATCGGCGCCAGTGCGCAACCTGTTATTTACGGTAGTTTGATTGACTCATATCTCTGACTGGGAACAATACAAAGATGATTACCAACTGCCGCTGGGGCAGATGAACTAACGCTGGTCTCGTTACTGTAAGGAGGCTACAATTAAACCTTCGTGAGTTAAAAGTCAATACTTATCAGTGCACTCAGCTGTGTAGACCGGCATTAACATGCAGGAGGCGATATTTCAATCTGCTCTGTCTGCTCACTACACTCTTGTCCACCGCGCTGTTTTACGCAAACACAGCTTTATACTCTGCAAATAGCACATTTTTACAAAACAAGCTAAAACAAAAGCTGTCGGTTTGTAGTCTGTTTATCTTAGTTTGCAGGGAATCTTGAAATTTGGACAAATTCTTATAAACTTAAGCTGGCTGAAGAAACCATCCTCTCCGCTGGAGCGGTAAATATGGACGCATTATAAGACCAAAACAAATACATGTGGCTACTTAATATGCACGTGAATGACGCAATCGTTATGTTCATGTTGATAATGATGCTGGTTGTGTTATTATTATTTTGCGACAGCATCGTTTCATTGAAAATGAGGCATACAGGACCTGCTTATCAGTCCATTCATCATTAAAGCTGGGCTTTTCCACTTCAACTTTTCCTTCAGGCTCTTTGACAGTGATAGTTTTGTCAGCCCATTTTCCACCAATCAGGACTGCATACTAAAACCATGTTTCCATAATCATAATAATAATATACAATAATAATAATAATACTTACAAGGTCCTGATTATGAGAAATACATGTTATCAAATGTTGCTATGGAATAAAATTACAGATTCCCTGGATATTACATTTTGATGTGATGTCATAATAAAACTTAATGTAACATGGCACACTAATAAACAAGAAATTTTGAAAAGGGCACTTCATATCAAAAAGGTTGCCGACCCCTGTTCTATTGTATTTCTGATACAACGCACAAGATTTCCAAAGCACCTGTACAGCTCTGTACCTGTGCTAATGACAATACATATCTATTCTATTCCAATATCTGATGTTGATAAAAGCATCTTCATCAGCCTACAGGCCAAGTTAGATAACATATATCCATCTTTAGAATCTGAAGATGAATAAAACATATGAGTCAGTAAATGTGTGGATAGTGGAGCAGTCTTCATCTCCTCTGATGTTAGAAACTGCAGCTACAACCTGATACTCAGAAAAACTCACTGAGAGAGACTCACTCACCTGGAACCTGCAGACGGATGATTGTGATGGTTCTGATTGGCTCAGAGTCAATGTTGGCTCTCTTTTTACATCTTGAACCCCCCCCCCCCGTCTTCCCCACACGCACACACACACACACCTCACTTAGTGTCCGCCCAGACGGCTAGTTAGCTAGATAACGTTAGGTTGCCAAGGGCTCAATCCAGCTGTATAATAATCACTTTATCTGCTATATATGCACTGATACACATAACTGCGATACACAGAACTCCGGGGGAACTTCAGGAAGTAGGCCGTAAGGCGAAATGTACGCCCATGACGATAACACATTTGATGTCTAACGTTACATAAAACTTTTATCAATAAAAGCTGATATTTACCTGAAGCTGCTCCAGAGAGAAATAACAACAGGAACAGAAACGGGGCCATAACAGCTGAGAGAGCATAGATCCACTGTTATATCCTTTACAGAGAAAACAGGAAATGTGCAAGCTGTGACTCATCAGAAACTGACCGCAGGGAGCTGCAGCATATCCGCCCCCGCGTCTATGCTAACGGCTTAAACATGAACACGTTCCGGGTGCAAGCTGTATGATTATTCGTGGTTTGTTATTGCTTCCTAAACCGCTGGTGACCACATTAACCACATCAGGCATAGTACCATACTGTATGTTTATCTGAAAATAAATATATTAAGGTAGCCTACATATTCTCTGAAATGTTTCTAAACATGTATTTCTTTGTGACTGCATGCACGAGTTACATTTGTAATAACCTACCTAAAACCTTACACTAGACCTACATTTAAAACGTAATCATATTCTACTGTAAAGAAAATAAAAAACTAAATATGTAATGGACCAGCACATTGGGTAAATTGTCAGAATATGTGAGCCCACTGTAACTGTTGGTGTAGTGATGTCATCCCTTCACACTAATCAGGACACGTTTTCTTATTTATAGTCATCACAGAGCCAGTACTTCAGAGGTCACCATATATTATAAGTACAGTAGCAGCTGTCAGAATGTATGACCCCACTGTAACTGCTTTATTAATGAGTCAAACTTCAAAATATGGTTTTCTGGAGCTTTAAATATTTACAATAAACCAAAAGCTAAGGAAGGTCCCGTGCCACTCTACCTCTGATTGGCTAATACTCGTTGCCTTCGTCAGTTGGATTGGTTAGATTTAGGCATGAGGAGTGAGATTGGTTAGGGTTAGCCAATCAGAGGCAGAGTAAGGCGGAACATGCCTTCACCGTTCTAGGAAACACAAACTCTTACAGGAAGACAGAATCAGACATAAAGCTGAACACAGAGAGATCTACATACACATTTAACCAGAGGTGTCAATTCCAGGTCCAGAAAGTAAAAGTCCTGCCATGTGTTTATTCCACCAATGAACACAGCCAGCAGCTGGCTGTGTTCATTGGTGGAATAAACACATGGCAGGACTTTTACTTTCTGGACCTGGAATTGACTCTGCATTTAACTATCCTGAACCAAATATAGCTGCATATATGTTGGTCAGGTTTTTATTATGAAGGATTTAAATAGAGGTTGGATTGAAGAAGCTGAATATTTTGGTCCAAAGACTTTCTATATTTCTCTTAACTGTGGGTTAAAGTGTCAGCTTGGGTATTTTATTCAGTTTACAGTGTTAATAGTAACACTATGCAAGTGTTCATAAACAAAGAATCTGACTATGTTCACACAGAACAATTTACAGAAAGACAAAAACAGACCTAAAGATGTAATAATTTGCCTTAATATTTGGAATTTGAAACATCTTATCGTCTTATCGACTCACAGAAAAAGGACATGCAGGGTTTATCAGCAGAAAGGGCGGTGCTTCCAGAGGTTTCTACCTGTGCCAAGCCCCGAGCAAAGCAGTTAGTGCAGCGTCTTCGTAGACTCAGGAAACGGGAAGCAGCGGAGAGAAAGTCGTCAGTAGATCAACTCTCTCTCCATTGTTACTGTCATGACTCCATTAATGTTCCTGTTGGTCCTTCTGTCCGATGCCACTTGTGGTAAATATCTGTTTTTATTGTAAAAATATTCATGTCGACTTTGTTTCTGACCCGTGTTTTCATGATGAATGTGTTTAAAACACAGAAAGTTTCAGGTTTTGTAAAGCGTATGAATAATGTTGGAACGTTTCTAACTACTCAGTTTGGAAAACCGGCGGGAGGAAGAGAGGAAGGGAGGGGGAGGAGACAGAGTGGGAGGGAGGGAGAAAGAGAGAGAGAGAGAGACTTTGACTTTTGTTGTTCTCGTCTCACTTAAAAACACCTGAACAGGGTTAACTGTAAAAACCTATACACACACTTCAAAAGTAAGCGTTTACATACACTACTGGTCGAAAGTTTTAGAACACCCCAATTTTTCCAGTTTGTACTGAAATGCATGCAGTTCAATGTCTTATTGTACTCTGAAGTAAAAGAATAGAACACATAAATAATTGAAGTTAATAAAGAAATCACAGAATCAATTTATAAACCAAAATGTATTCTAAATTTTTGACTCCTCAAAGTAGCGCCCTTTGGCAGATATAACAGCTGAACACACTCATGGCATTCTTTCTACAATGGAAATCAAATATTCTTCAGAAAGTTCTTCCCAACTCTGTTGCAAAAGTTCCCATAAATGTGTGGCACTTGTAGGTTTCTTTGCTTTCTCTTTTCTGTCCAGTTCATCCCAAACCAGCTCAATGGGGTTTAAGTCTGGTGACTGTGCTGGCCACTCCATGTTTTTAAGCTTACCATCTTGTTCTTTTTTGCTAAGGTAGTTCTGGCATAGCCTGGACTTATGTGGTCATTACTGTGCTGTAGGATGAACCCCTGACCAACTAGGCCCATACCAGAGGGTACTGCATGGTGCTGTAAAATGCTGTGGTAGATGTTTTGGTTCAGGGTGCCTTTCACTCTGTACAAATCACCGACCCTGGATCCAGCAACACAGCCCCAGACCATCACGCTTCCTCCTCCATGTTTGACAGTTGATGTCACACACTGAGGAACCATCCTTTCGCCTACTCGACGGCTTACAAAAATCCTGCGTGATGAACCGAAGATTTCAAATTTTGATTAATCAGTCCATAACACCTTCTTCCAGTCTTCAGTAGTCCGTTGACGATGTTTCTTGGCCCAGGCAAGCCTCTTCTTCTTATTCTGATGTCTTAGCAATGGCTTTCTTGCTGCAACTCGACCTATCAAACCTGCAGCAAGTCTTCTCTTTCCAGTTAAAACTGAGACTTTTTGTACCTTACTTTTTTTTTAACCTCAGGCAGTTCACCACTTACCTGTGTACCATTTCAAGCTATTCATTGGACTTGAACTGCTAAAATTTCAATAAGAAACTACAAAGGTTAGGGGTGCTCTAAAACTTTTGACCAGTAGTGTACATATAGAAAGCCCCCCCCCAACAGTACACAGCGCCCATTCCAAGCCACACACTTTCTAACACCCGATAATATCATTGCCCAGTGTGAGATATGAATATTCTGCCCTACAGCATGCAAAGACCAAACCCCTGAGCAACAAAGCTGGGTCAACAGGCCCCCCCTCACTTTACTCAATAAATAACGTATTAACAGCGAGAACCCCTGAAACATGAAACACAGTCAGTGTTTGAATCTCCTGATCAGCTCGGAGTTCAAGGGGAAAGGTATAAAAAACATATCCTGTTATGTTCCTGTTGTTCCAGGAAAATAAAAAAAAAACTGTAGTTTGTATTTGTGAGGGAGGAGTTTATCTTGCTGCTCAGAAAGAGGAGGAGGGAAAAGAGCAGTGAAACAGTTACCAACATCAGTTATTCTGAGGCAGTGAAGAGAGTGTGATGACCATGGGCTGTAATCAAGTCTACCTTTGTCGAGTCCAAGACAAGTCCAAGACCAGCACTAGTCGAGACCGAGTCCAAATGAAAGACAGTCAACACTGAGAGAGAAACAAAAGAATCCTCTTCAAGACCACTCACTCCCTAATCAGCCAATTAATCAATAATGTAAATAATCATTAGTTAGAGTAATAATAATAATAATAATAATAATAATAATAATGAACCTCTTTCATGGACATCAGCAAAGTAGTAACGCTTTATAATAATGGTACATGAATTATCATGACTTCAAGCATGAAAAAACATGAATTCATATATGTAGTACTTCATGAACTATCAGTAATGTACAATGATTTGTAGTATCTCATGCAAGACTTAATGCAGGAACAATACGTTAATGAATGCATCAATTAAGGTATTTCATGCATACAATTAAATGTATAAAGAATTAAAAGAAGGACTTTTGTAATTGCTTCTTTCACAACAACATAAGGTACTTAAACAGTAATGCCTGAAAACAGTGCTCTGCCATGTATTGTGAATTTTACTTTTTACTAACTTCTAAGTGTCTGAACACAAGAAATATCTTGATATTTGTGTTTATTTGTTGGGTCACAAAGATGATTGCCGCATATGCCACCAATAATCATATCTAATATGTCAATGTTAAAGATAGAGCAGGTCAGCACTTTATTTAAAAGGGCCACAAACATGATGACGTAATGATTTAGGTAATCATGATTCCAACACTACCATTACGTTTCTTCAGCTGGTCTACCTAACCTAACCTATGAAGAAGGCAAGCACATCATTAATAAATCAGAAGTAATGATGATTCAAATACCTTAACTGATGCATTAATTCATTTTTTGATCCTGCATTAAGTCATGAATGAGATACTATTTATCATGGCACATCATTGATAGTTCATGAAGTACTGGATTCCTGATGCATGAAGTCATGATAATTCATGTACCATTATTATAAAGTGTTAGCAGCAAAGGTCACAGCAGGACTAAGAAAGAATTCCAAGGTTGTGATTCGGCTCGATGAAGGACAACAAACTGGACCGATAGGTGATACTGACACAAGACAGTCAGCAGGAAGTGACCTTTGAAACAGTTTATCATATAAAACGTCCACCATAGTTTTCAGTCTCATAGTTTCTGTGGGCCTAGTAGAACTATTTTCGGCCTGTGCTAAAGCTCTGCACAGCTTCCTCAGTGGAACTTTAATTTTGTGTGCTGCAACGACAGAACAAAAGAACGCCAAGAAAATGTGAATCTAAACAATGAGCACACTCCTTACAGGCTATTCACACTACTCTACAGTTCCCAATCTACACGAAAAATGCTGCATTTATATAAAACCTAAAATAAAAGGCTATTGCTTCTGGGGAGTTTACTCCCCGGAGTCCTTATGTTTTTTCCCCCAGCGTATTTCCTTGGAGAACGTTGGCACCAAGATCCTGGTTCCAGCTGTCGCCGTGGTCCTGCTGCACTCCCTGCCGAGCTCAGCGGTGCCCTGCAATGTCATGCTTCTTCCGGCTGAACCCTGCTGCCTCCTGCTGAACCCTGCATGAACCCTGCTGCTTCCGGCTGAACCCTGCAGCTTCCCGCTATATCCAGTCACTGTTCCATTATTAATGTGACTATTATTGCCACTGTTCATCACACCCCCAACCGGCCCGTCAGACACCGCCTACCAAGAGCCTGGGTCTGTCCGAGGTTTCTTCCCAAGAGGGAGTTTTTCCTCGCCACTGTCGCACTGCTTGCTCTTGAGGGAATTACTGTAATTGTTGGAATTGTTGGGGCTTTGTAAATTATAGAGTGTGGTCTGGACCTATTCTATCTGTAAAGTGTCTCGAGATAACTCTTGTTATGATTTGATACTATAAATAAAATTGAATTGAAATTGAATTGAATTGCATGACTTGAAAGTCCCACTGACGACAATGTACAGCATACACAGCATACACAGTACAGTTTCAGTGTGATGGTCTTCTATGTGACAGTCTCCCTGTGTTGTGTATGTGGATCTGCATATGAGGGAACCAGTGTGAATGGCAGCATAAAGAGAGACATAAACAGCCCACAGCATTTATCAAAAGTTCTACTGTTTATTAGTTGTTCTTTTTTAAAATGTGATGGTATAGTTATTTCAACAAAAGCGTTACAAAACACATGTCATACAATACATTATTTGACTTGAAAAATTAATTTTCACTTTTGCAGTAAGATATAAAATAAAAGCACTGCACAAACATGAGACAAAACAGCACAGCAACAAGTTCGGACAATACAATCATAGACAAATGGGTTTCTGCCCGTTAGACTATTGAAACGAAGAGGAATTTGTTGCATTTGGTTTTAGCTTTTTTTTAGAATCTAATGCAGATTCAGACACACAGGATTTAGTGTTGAAAATTCAATATCCAAAATTTGGACTTGGCCAAAGTGTTTGAATGTTGATCAGATAGATGGCTGTCCAGGTGGAAGCTGATAGTGTCCGGTGGTGCAGAGCTGGTGCAGGCTGGTGAGTACGGTGGCTCAGCTCAGGTCCTTGCAGACAACGAAGGTGGAAGAGACACAGGTGAGAATAGTTTTAGCAAAGACACAACAACAACAAACAATATATGTTGTGCCTTTGTAAGTTTGCTCTTGAATCGCAGGTCTAACAAAGTCCATAGAGAGGGCTGCAGCTAACCCGATTTTCATTTCAACAACAACCGACAGTGCTGTGCAGTGCTGTGTAAATCCCCTCTCTCAAAGCTTGCTGTTGTCCCCAGGTCAAATTGGACACATTTTCAAAGTTTTACATGAAACAAATATGGGTTTCTTTCATTCTAATAGCCCAAAAATAACATTGACAGTCAGTGATTATGTATCAACATACGTTCCTCTGATCCTAACTATTAGTCATAATAATTTATAATTTGTTTGTTCTTTTACTCAAAAAATGTGGCATAATTTTATATGAACAATGTTTATTCACCATGAATTCCAAAAAATAAGTGTAACACTAGAGTTAAGAAGTTGGAATGAAGTTGGCTAAGAAGACGTTACAAAGAATTGTGTGATACTTTATACATCATGCTTTATAATTAGGCAAAACAGACTGGGTCAATTTTTACCGTTGATTGATGTGAAGGGTTAAATAAACAATGCATTCTGTCAACATCATGTGAGTTGAGACAAGCCCAACCGTCTTTTGGCTCCGACCGCATATCATACATGCACCAACTAGCAGACCTAAGAGCTCAGCAACTATAGTGTCATGCGGAAACAGACCCAGTTAGTAGGAATGAGAATCAGTTGTTGAAACTGCTGCTCTCTCCTTAAATATTCTGTAAATTTCTCTTGTCATTAATAAGCACAGGTGCTATTTGGTTTGATTACCTATGAAAGGCGTGTGGTTCAATTGTGGGTCATTTAAAAAAAAAAAAATCTTATTCACTATGCTGCTCAAAGGCTACTGCCGGCAGCTACTGGCACTTTATGATGACCCAGTTGAAAGGTAGGCAGGGGCGAAGACAGAGAGGGAGAGAGGAGAGAGAAGAGAGTGTGGTTTTGTGGGTTGAACATTATCTATTGTTGGAATGTTTTATTAAGAGAATGTTTGTGCTTGTTGCAAAAGAGCTGTGTGCTGTCAAATAGACAAAGAGGTTAAAAGTACTCCAGGTGACCTCTTGATACACAGACGGTTAAGCTTAAGTCATAGAAATAGTTGGGCCTTATATGGCATAAACGTGAACCTTTGTTTAAAGGTTACAAGACAGAAGAGGAAGTTGCACCAGACGGGGGCCCCTGAGATGACAACGCCTTGCCAAGTAGAGAATAAAGGTTGAGGGAAAAGTCAGAACGGGGCTCAGACTAGAGAACTCGCAAGTGGACAGAGCCTCGACTTTGTGTCTGTCGCTAGGGAAACTTAGTCTCTGTTTGAACCCACAGCTGTGTTTGTAAATTTTTAATCTGGACTCAGCACTTGGACTTGGACTTTGCTTAACTTGAAACCATCGTCTCAGATTGATCCTTGAGTCAATTAGAGTAATTGGAGTCCTGTGTCTTTTTCACAGTACACTATTCAATAGAAACTATATCTTCCTCACAGCAGCTAATGACGCTTAGGACAGACATTACAGAACAAACACAATGTGGCAAAGTTCAGTCCAAAATTCTCTTCAGCTTGTTATACATTTTACAATTTTCACTCTTCATACAACATTTTCCATCAAAATGTAAAGAAAGTTGTGATCCTTCTTATATTTTAGCTAGATAAGCAAACAGACTTACACATATGGAACAGTGTGCCTCCAAATGAAGGAAAGATTACCAGCTGATACATGTCAAAAGGAGAAGTCTGTCATCACAGGTTTTACACATCATAACTTCAGGGAAGTAGGTTTCTCGGCCAAGCCAATCAGATTTAAAGTGCTCATATTATGCTCATTTTCAGGTTCATAATTGTATTTAGAGGTTGTACCAATAGGTTTATTTGGTTTAATTAGCAACACCATACATTTGTTGTACTGCACATTGCTGCAGCTCCTCTTTTAACCCTGTGTGTTGAGCTCTCTGTTATAGCTACAGAGTGAGGCACCACACTTCTGTTCAATCTTTATTGGGAGTCTCACATGAGCAGTAAGTACTGCTAGTTTGTCAGTTGCAGAGTATTAGGGCCTGCCACTTTGTGTTACAAAGTGATGTACGTTTTTCTTTGAAGTAAAGATACAATAGAGCTGTTTGGAGCAGTTTGTGAACAGTGTTTTCTGTTGGAGATGGTAAGTCCCTTTGGGTTTGTACTTTGGGCTTTTTCACTTTGTTAACCTATAACATGCACAAAGAAGATATATAACACAATAAAGAAAGGGGAAAAGCCAAAAAGCATAATATGAGCACTTTAATAAAACATGGAGCGGTCTAAGTTGGGAGGAGTCGTTCGGCTGCTCACATCCCCCCTTTAAATTGACAGTATTAAATTGTCCCATTCTGACAGCCAGGCCAGAGCTTTCAGTCTCCAGATGTGAGAGCCAGGCCACTCCATGTCCAGCCGAGGGCCTGTCCATAACTGTAACTGACATCTCAAATTGAAATATGTTCTAAAATAATTTAAGAATAGAAAAAAATATTGTAGTATACCGTAAAATGGTACAGCAGCTGGCTGTTAATATTTTGTTCCTAAAATGCCGCACAATTTACAGTATTCCACTGTATTTAGGAAGACGGTCAATTACTGCAAGAAAAATCCTGTATTTTTACGGTAATTTGTTACAGTGTACCGAAATTATATAGCTTCCTTAGTACTGGTAGTATTAGCATTGAGATGTGCACCAAGTAGCAGGGACACTGTCAAAATGTCTTGCAAAATCTTCTTGTTATTGTTTATTATTGTTTTTCAGACCTACAAGTAGTAACAGTGCACCCTGGAGCGAATGTCACTCTGCCATGTCAGGCTGCTGATTCCTCCATCAGTGTTGTAGAGTGGAGCAGACCTGACCTGGAGCCAGACTACGTCCTCTTAACCATCGATGGACACTTACAACCCAACCAACAGCATCCATCCTTTAAGGACAGGGTAGACCTGGTGGACAGAGATCTGAAGGACGGAGACGTGTCTTTAATTCTGAAGAATGTGAACAACAACGACACTGGAACATACGAGCGTCGAGTTAAAATACTTGATTCAAGACGTAAAAAGAGAGCCTTCCTCGACTCTGAGCCAATCAGAACCATCCATCTGCAGGTTCCAGAGCCAGCAGGTGAGTGAGTCTCTCTCAGTGAGTTTTTCTGAGTATCAGGTTGTAGCTGCAGTTTCTAACATCAGAGAGAATGAAGACTGCTCCACTATCACACATTTACCGACTCATATGTTTTATTATCTTCAGGTTCAAACGATGAAAACTCTACTCTTGTAGGTCAATATGTTGGATCGGGAGCAGGTGTTACAGTTGGACTGCTTCTTGTAACTGTTGCAGTGGTTGTTGGCCTGATATATAAAAGACGTCGGGACAACAGACCAGAACTGCCTGCTGCTGATGAAGCAGGAGAAGATCAGCTCCTCTGACGTCCCAGACCTCTTTACACCCGACTGAAAATGTCTCGAAAGCTGTTTGAACTGGTTATAAGATCTGTCCTGAGTGATCTGATCAAAAATAGACAGCTATAGGTACGTGTGTCCCCACCTTGGCAGCAGAAGGCATTGTCAAATGCGTGACCACGTGTATTTGAATCTTACTTCCCCGCTCTATATGCAAAGAAACATGCACATCATTTGTGTTTGCATAAACACAAAGGCTGGCTGTATGTGAGAGTAAGTGAGTGAATTTAGTTTATATATCTGCTTTAGTTTAGTGTTTTAGGATTTTAGTGTGCATTTTTTACAGAATATGCACACAAAAGGGTCATACGGTAGGCCTTTGCTTCATACTGTATAAGGTATTTGTTGAATGTGAATTAATGTCCTGAATAATACTTGATAACACATAATATAATTTATGTATTACTGTAACTCCTTAGCTGAGTAATGATATTATTTCAACACAATGGTGAGTATTTAGAGGGTGGAGCTGGTGGTCTGCAGTGTTGGGCAGTAATGAGAGGAGTACTGACTAGAGAAAGGAATACTTTAAAGAGCTGAAAGTATTGACGTTGTATAAAGGCTTTGATCCGGGTGGGACAAAGATGCTTCCAAGTCTGAGTCTTTTGTTTGGGCCTTTTTGTATAAAGTTTTTAAAGCCAAAGCTTCTGATGAACGGCACAGCAGCTGCTGGTACGGTCGACATGTTTGTTGTCCTCTCTCACGTGTAACGCCACACAGCAGTTACGTTTTGTGAGTTTACGTAATATGGGAATGTGCAATAGTCTTTGTAACATAAGAGCCTGAATGCAGAAAGTTTGCAGTTCTGCATTTGGCTGATTGTTGACTCCTCCTGTGAGGTTAATTATTGTTTGAAAGAAGTGGAATGAATGGAATGGAATTATTACACTTCCTGAGTAACTTGCACTGAACACTGGTGGTCTGAAATAGCTCAATGCACATCTAAACTAAGGTTTTACTAGAAGTATTATTTGTGCCTTTAAAACCTTAGTGAACTCTGTATGTTGCAGAACAATGTTGCCTGTCAGTGTCTGAAATTCTGGGTTAACATTATTGTTGTATTAATGTGTATGTTGCATTTTGCTGCCGTTTGCTTTAATATAGAAACATGAAGCTGTTTGTAGTTGTACTTCCTGCTTAAGACTGGCTGTGAGCTTTGTAATTTGCACATTTACATTCTTTTTATTCTTGTCGACAATTTTAGTTTCTATAGTACAATGTGACATAGTTGACCTTGTTTGAATATGTCGGTTTCTGTCTTCCTGTAAATTGGGCTGTGTGTAATATTGAGAGACTATTTCCTTGTATTTGTATCAGGAAGTTATTTAACCTGCAATGCTATTTTGAATAATAAACAGATGATTTGTAGCAATAAGAAATAAATCAGAAAAAGACAGCAACATTTTGACTTTCTCATCCGTTACAAAACTAATTTTGTTTAAAAATGAATAAGTAACGGGCCGATAGTTTGGCCTCCAGTACTGCTACTTGTAGTTCTCTCCAGAACCATTTTACCCTGAAATAACTTAGAGAACAACACATCCAAAGTAACTTACCTACAACTGACTTACTGTATAGATCCATTTACAGGTCCTCCACACAAACGTTTCTTCCTATTTATGTAAATTTAGCCAGATTAACTATCTTGCATAAATCAAGATGGGCGTTTATTCAATACAAATTGTGATCATGTTGTAATTTAGTGTATCATGTTTTAATTCAAATTCAAATTCAAACAACTTTATTTATCCCTGTAGGGCAATTCTGTTTTTAGCCTACCAGTCATATCAACGAGACAAGACAACACTTAATCAAGCATTCAGACAAACAAAGAAACACTGTCAGTGACATCATATTGCATAAATGGGCATCAAAAACAAAGCAAAAAATACACATACACTGGGCCCAGCTGACTTAGAGAAAGACTCATCTTTCTGTGTTAGGGAGACAGGAAGTGCAGGTTAAAAGCTATTTTTTAGGTTGGACAATAATGAAGTGAGGAAGATGTAAGTGAGCAAAATCAGGAAAGTTAGAATAGTCAATGTGAATGTCAGTGAGCAGAGAAGACTTCACGCTGAGTAAAGCTGAGATAGGTGTATTAATCCTAACCCAAAGACACAGTAATGATTAAGGTATTGTAACATATAGAGTGTCTTCCACTAAGCCAGTATAATAACAAATAATATAATCAAATAGAAATATAATGTTGATATGATAGACATATAAGTATGTATTCAAATGTGTACAGTTGACACCGTGCAAAGTGGAGAACTGGCTGGGACCAAGGCCAGATCCCCCTGCTGGTTTCTACCAGGTATTGGCAGTGCAGAACCTGTCAATCGACTCCATCTGGTGGACATACACCGTCATTACAACAGTATGGACAAGCAGGTTTACAGTCCCACAGCAATGGACAATGTGAGAACACAACAGCTTGCCTCTGTTTAACCACTGAAATGTGGTCAGAAAGAGTCTAAATTAGACGGTGTAGCTGCATGCATTCAAACTACACATCAAGAATCAACTAGTTTCATTGCCAAGTAGGCTTTCACAACAAGGAGTTTGGCTTGCTGTGGTCAAAATATGAATATGTGCTAAATATTTGCATTAATGGAACATGTAGTGTTCATAGCACGAGGAGACTCATCCCCACCAGACAGAAGTCCAGTGAGGGTGGTGTCATCTGCAAACTTTAGCAGCTTGACTGACTGGTGACTGCAGGTTCAGCTGTTGGTGTAGAGCAGCCAACGTCAACTGGCGGCCCGCGGGCCACATCCGGCCCGCCAAAGCTTTTAGTCTGGCCCGCAGAGCCAGACTAATTCACATGAATTCACAAAATGTACAGAGAAAAAAAATGCGTTCTGTTATTTATCATTTCAAGCATTTAGAGGAAAAACCCAGCCCTCCTGTATTTACATCTCTATTCACATGCCGGGATTCTCTACAGCGATGCCCGAGCTCCACACACACAGCTGAGCCGAGATGTGTGTGCGTTAATTTAACACGCAGCACCTGACTGGGAACGACACAGAAAGAGTTACCAACTGTCGCTGGGGCAGATGAACTCGCGCTGTCTCTTTTCTGTGAATAGGCTACAACACTTATCAATGCACTCACCTGTAGACCGGCATCAACATGTAGAAAGCGATAGTTCAGTCTGCTCTGTCTGCTCAGTCCACTCTTGTCCAAACACAGCTCTACTCTGCAAATAGCGAATTTTTACAAACAAGCTAAAACAAAAGCTGTCAGTTTGTTGTCTAACTGTTTATCTTAGGTTGCCGGGAATCTGGACATTTTGACAAATTCTTGTAAACCTCACTGCTGGCTGAACAAACCAAACTCCGCTGGAGCGGACAACCTATGGAGGTATTATAAGTGGCTACTTAATATGCACGTGAATGACGCAATCGTTATGTTCGAGTTCTTCATTCTTGATGATGATGATGATGCTGGTTGTATTATTTTGCAACAGCATCTTTGTGCATAGTCATTCATCATTAAAGGGCTTAAGAAGTTAGGCTTTTGGCTTTTTCACGTCAACTTTTCCCTTCAGCGTCTTTGACAGTGACATGTTTACCTGACAACAGCCATTTCTTTCTGCAAGAATTTTCCACCAATCAGGACGCTGCATACTACAATAATGTTTCCATAATCACAGACTTGAACCATCACTCCTCAGTGAACTGCCTCCTAATCTGAGATCATTTTCTAGTTAAAGAGCCAGTTATCATTATGGAGTTTCCATATTTTTTAGGAGTTTGCTCAAACTAATACATGTAAAAGAAAAAAAAAAGAATAGCATTAATTCAGTAAGAAAGTGAAAATTTCAAACAAGAATAGGCGTATTAGGTATAAATTCATTTTATTTTCTTTATTTGAAAGTCCGGCCCCCAGAGTGTCTGCTTAGAAAAATTCTGGCCCTTGAAAAAATTTTGTTGATGACCCCTGGTGTAGAGTTTAACCCTCATGTTGTTCCAAGTTGTTTTTTTATATCTGAGATATGGGAGGTCAAAAAAATAGGGTTAGTCTGTCGAAAATGTCGAACAAGGCGACAAAAAAGGGGGAAAAAGGGGAAATCATATTGGAAAAAGTGACAAAAACTATGAAACAAAACTTTAAAAAAAACACCAGAAGTAAGCATCAAAAACTTTAAAAAAAAGCAGCTAAAATGTTGAAAAAGTGACAAAATGCCAACAAAAGGGACTAAGACAAAAAAAAGTAAAAGTAACAAAAACATTGAGATAGGGACAACAAAAGCCTTTTGTTTTTCATGGTCGAGGGAAAGACAATACAAGGTTTAAAAATCTGCTGCCTACATTACCCACAATACAGTGGTGGGGTATCCTGGAGCCTCTAGCCTGCAGCAGAGATGAGGTCTATGAGCTCACTTCCTTCCTTCCTACCACAGTAGGTGGTATTAGATATGGACAACAAGACCATGATTCAGTGGTGATGATCAGCTTTTAGATCCAAAGAAAAAGTCTATCTTTAGGGAAATGACAACTACAGTCTGACAACATGTAAGGAAATAAACTTCATCAACAACATTCATCTCTGTGATTATAAACTAACAAGAGACTATATGAGCTGTTAACTGCAGGAGGAGAAACCACGCGGCTGCTACACCCCCCTACACAGAGGACATGGGTGTTAGATCTGCTCTGACCAACCTCAGACCCCTCCACCTTGTGTTGAGACTGGTCTGGTCTACCACCTGGTGGTGTTCTGTCAGTACTGCATCTCCACTGTCCTCACAGGAAACACTCTGAATCACTGACCTTACAAACACTCAATGCTCAGTGATCCAAACAAAAAACTCCCACAATGCTGTGCAGCTGCAGAACACCGACTTGAAAACATCATTTACACATTACTGTGAATCTAAATGCTCAAAGCCAAATTATGCAAAAAAAACGCATAGAGAATAGAAGAGAAGTATTACTTCTTATCTTTACTCGTCAAAAGATATATATGAAAATATATAATATATAGAAGAACTATTTAGAGCTGAATAAGGGGCGGGAAAAATCTGCTTCTGCTTCGTCCCATTTCTTGTTTATAATGCTTTATACATTTTATTTTTCCTTTGATATGTTGCAATACACTTATTGTATTTTTATATTTCATTTTAGATTTTGTTCGAAATAAACAAAAGAAAGAAAAAGATGTGAGAACTTTCTTCTCGTGTCGCTGGAACAAATCCTACTGATCACCACAGATACATGGCTACATGTTGTATTAACTCTTTCAGTCTCAGGCCAGAAGCTAGCTGTGTTTCTGTCTACAATCTATTTTACACTTTACCATCAGAACTGTTGAACTGACTTAATAAATAAAAAAATGCTTCAGTGTCTTCAGCAACACTGTGAACCCTAACCCAGTTCAGTCAGACAGCCAGCAGGTGGAAGCACAGCACTAGAAAACACTAGAAAACTCAACTGACCCAACTGGCTCAATGCATTAGCATGATGCCATACTGTATACTACTGACTACTATAACAAAGGCCACACTCAGTGGAAATGGCAGTGAAACATTTTATTTTGAAGTCATGACTCTAATGCTGCTTCTGGGTTATGAATGTCACTCAGCACTTTGGTCCCATGGGAGACCTCATGTTGTTGTTAACCACAGACACAAAGGAGAGAGTCATAGTCATAATATCTGCTTCTATAGATCATATTTAGTGTTGAGTTCGGTTAACCATCATACCAGAAACAGCCACCCTCTTTTACCCTTCATACTGTAAAGACACTCTTCTATTCCTTCATATAAATAATCATTACAAGCTGTTCGACTTTAGAAATGAAAAAGATCAGTACTTCATTTGTTGTTTGCTCTGTAAAATCTCAGAATAAATTATATTAAATCACCTTTTCTTTTATTATTAACTCTTGAGTGTTATCAGAGAAACAAACTGTAATGGGAGCTCCCTGTTTTTAACAAAGACCTTAAAGAGGAAAATGATAATGAGATGCTGCAGGTTAAAAACAAAGACACACAGAGGACTTGGACAGCATCCAACTGAGTCTCTGACACACCAGATCCTCTGTTTGTCTCTGCACAGATTCAACAGGTTCAGGTTCTTCTAAAGAAATTAGACCAGAGACCCTCCATCAGATTCAGATCTTAGTCTCTCAGGATCACATCCTTCCCCTAGTCTCTGATCCTCCTCAACACATTTACAATATTAATATAACACACACACACACACACACACACACACACACACACACACACACACAATATGAGGTTGATATTTGGAGCGGCTTTATTTGTGTTCAAAGTATAGAAAACACACAACAATGAATATATAAAAGTAACAACTTGAGTATCAAAATTTAGAAAAATAAAGTATTTATTAAAATAAGATAAAAGAGTAACAGTTAAAGGCGTATTAAGGTATCTGAATGTTAAAACTGAGTTATCAACTTCCATCATGTCTCTGATCATTATTATTTCATCCATTGATTCATATTAAATAATTATCAACTGCTTTCAAAGATCACCTGATTAGAAGATATTTGGCGGGTGCTCCGTCTGCTGATATATAATTTTCTGTTAAAGTCTTGCTGTAATATATCAGCGCTGAGTACAGCAGGGCTGAAGTAATGGATTACATTTGCTCATTTAATGGAGCAAAGTATTTCTGTGTAATACTGCTGAGTTTATGTTGTCTGAACATCTCTATGTTGGCTGCTTGTTTGCTCTATGTTTTTGGTTTTCTAGCAAGATGAAGGAATGTCCCGCCCTAATCTGCCTTACTTACATCTTACTAAAACTAAATAGGATTTTACCCAGGAAAGAAAATAGGACTAAATATAAAATAAGATTACTGAAGGTTTACTGCAGCTGTTCTAAGAGATGATGGGTATGTTTAAACTATTACAGATTGAATACAGAACATAAGGAATGATGAGGATCAGTAGTTTTAGTAGTTTTTAGTAGTAAATGGGAATATTTAGAATTCAATTCATGTCTCCGTCCTTCAGATCTCTGTCCACCAGCTCCACTCTGCCCCTAAAGGATGGATGCTGGTCGTCTGTATCCAAGTGTCCATCGTTGTATAAGAGGACGTACTCTGGCTCCAGGTCAGGTCTGCTCCACTCTACAGCTCTGATGGAGGAATCAGCAGCCTGACATGGCAGAGTGGCATCCTGTCCAGCGCGCACTGTTGCCACAATCACGTCTGAAAAACAATAATAAACTACTATTAATAATAAGAAGTCATGTTATTTCAACAGT
The DNA here is from genome assembly GCF_004354835.1 of Perca flavescens. NCBI lineage: Eukaryota > Metazoa > Chordata > Actinopteri > Perciformes > Percidae > Perca > Perca flavescens. The sequence goes on from NC_041349.1 coordinate 5,312,763, forward strand.
TGTCTCCAGGTGTGTCCCTGCAGAAGGTCTCTGTAGAGTCTCACCTGATGGAGGCGTTCACTGATCTGTCACAACTGCAGAGATATCACAGGACTTTATTACCACAAGGTCAACTCTTTACAAGACTGGGATGTGAATATGGCACCATTCACACAGCCAATCAGAGCCATGGAAACATGTTGGCAGATTCTTTTATAGATAGGAGTCAGACCGATTTGTCACAATTTAACTCTATATAAATGTATCAGTATAAATCTGTTTTAAATGTGACATTTCACCATGTCTGCAAATTTGCTTAAAATTAATGAATTTGAATCTCTTCAAGATATAATATACATATATAGAGAACATTATTCATTATCTTTCCGGGATTAAGAATTTTGCCACATAATTTGTCCTGCAGTAATTGAATTGGGAACAGTCTGCTTCATTAGAGCATATTGTAAGGAAAAAGCTTAACGTGGTTTAATGTACCTAAATAAGCCTTAAGCCAAATTAAGCCGTTTCCTATAAATAAATAAATAAATAAAATGAATAAAATACTTAATGTCAAATAACGTCCATAATAATTGGACTTTGGGTTCGATTTTTTGACAGTTTTCAGTGGTTATGAGAAGCATTATGAGAGAGAAATTTGTGATCAATAATATTCCATAAATAAGTGTTCCAGTAGTGATTATGAAAGCTAGAAAAATGTTCCTAGAGTGCAAAGGCTTTATTAATTTTTTATTTTTTATAATTTTTTTTTTATTAAATTCAAACACTTTTTTATCATCTAATAAGGTACTTCAAGCTTTACAATAAGAAGTCTAGGAAGTAAAGTACTGCAGAAAAGGCTGTCGTCCAGACAGGAGCGGTGGGCCCTCAGTGAGCTCAGGAGACCAGATGATCCCAGGCGTCCAGGAGTTGTGTGTAATATTCCTTTACCACCCTCAGACGTGTTGTTGCAGACACAAGTCAGCAGAGAAATACAGCTTGCCTTAGGTGAAACTGAATATGTGAAATATATACTGTACATAACCCAATTACTCAGTATGTTTGTGTATTGTTGGTGATTAAAAACTGACCCTGACCTGTGATGTACTGCAAATAATGACTGACACTGAGTTCCAGCTTCTTCTACCAGAGCTTCTACCACCGGGGCCCTGGCAAAATACGTTCAAATATCCATTATGTAGATATGTGATTTGTAAAAAAGTTTTATATTGGAATAAAAATAAAGCATTATAATAGTCTCAACCTTATTTCCTGTATTATATGATGAACCAAACAGACAAGGGTGAATGTAAAAAAAGTGTTTTAATATATTATGTGCATTTTAACACAAATTAAATTACAGGACACTATGCTGTAGTAGGATATATTGACATGCAATGGACTTAGAAACTACAAGTACACAAATGAAAATAAACTAAGAAAAAGCTTATTGTTAGTGTTGATTGAGTATATCAGTAAAATATGATCACTACATAATCTATTGGTCTATACTGTTAGAAGCCTTAGCACATGTAGGGCCCTATCTTGCACTCAGTGCAATTGACTTTGTACACCGACGCATGTGTCATTCCTATTTATATGGTGGAGAGACATAGAGAGAGACTGAAGAGAGGGACCGCCGGCGCTAGAACCAAGCCGTGAATCAGAGAAATAAAACGTGTTTTCGCCGATCCATCTCTAGAAATGCAACTGTAGCAAGCATGTCACTATCACTAACGTTATCCACATTTATATTTACAAGAAACAAATGATATATCCAGCTTCAAAAAAGTCTAAAAGTCGGAAGTTAGAACGAATGCACGCGAATGCATTGTGCAAAGACTGGTTGCTATGGAGACGATACACAGTGCTGAGTTCCGTTGCTCTGATTGGTTGGAGCTCTATCCAATGAATGCAGAGGCATTTATTTTTCCTGGTTCGGTTGGAACACGCCCCATAATCACAGCCCAATGGAGCGGTTTCAGACTCACATTCTCACTAGAATCTGAGTATGACCATGTCAGGCTAGTTGTATTTATTAAATTATCTGATGTAGCTAATAATATCTCAGGGGAACTGAAGTGACAAGTCTGTAATAAGACTTTAAACTGTATTTATTATCTACAATGTAGAATGACATGAGGTTTGCAAGAGGAAATGTGTTATGGAATAATGTGAATTATACAACTGACATGGGCGTACTAGTTAAAGAGCTCATTTTCTGCTAATTTTCATGTTCATAATTGTATTTAGAAGTTATATCAGAATAGGTTTACATGGTTTAATTTTCAACAAACACCATATTTTTGTTGTACATGAGTTGTACATGAGCGGTACCTGGCTTTTTCACTTTGTAAACCTATAACGTGCACCAAAAAGATATATAACACAATAAAGGAAAGGGAAAAAGCCAAAAAACATAATATGAGCACTTTAAATAAAAAATACTTGCACTTTGTTACATTTGAATCCTCATGTTTTGATACTTTTGTACGAATATTTTCCCTTAGCGGATCAATAAAGTGTTCTGAATCTGATATTCATTGTTTTTATTTATATGAGCAGTTCACATTTTCCTCTTTCGGCTGACCCCAGGTCTGCTGTGCAACATTTATCCCAACGCCACACCTTTTCCTTCTGTTTCCACTGTTGTACTTGTTCACATCAGGTACATCCCTGAGGCTGACAACACCAGTTTAAGTGTTCATCTGACATTTTTTTTTTCTCCAAAAAAGGAACCCAAATTATGATCGGTAAGAAAATAGTCTTCTCATCTTGATAGTTTATATATCCACAGTCCTGTCTGGCTTCTGGTTTTGGCCTTTTTGAATGACGAATAGATTATGCGCAGAACTTACGTGGTAGTTAGCCGTCGGCTGTTGTCCTTGCGGTGTGTTCAAGTGCAAATTTTTGGCCAAGACAAAGGTGACGGGAGTCTGGGCCCTAACACATGGGGGAGATGCGAGGAAAGATGGATCCTCAGTTGGGAAATGGGACACTCTGGTTCACTCCGCATTACTTTTAAACAACATCCTTTACCTATGAGGCATACAGAGTTGTATCACTTGTCACTCAATGCAAAAGAAATCCTACATTTAGTCTGGTCAGCCCACCACCGGTCGGTGTTGAGGCCAGATCCAGAATGTCTCAGTGATGGAGGAAAGTAATAAGTAATATGAGTAATAGTAAGTGATTCCAGCCACTTTTCAGATGTTCTTTTAAAACATTTTATGTGAGAAAACAATATTAATCATAGCAAAGTATCTCTAAAACGGGTCCAGTAGGGGACTTTAAAAATGAAAACTGGATAACATGTGGAGGAATAATACAGATTTACAGGTTCAATCTTGGCCTCATATTCTAAACATGCTCAGATTTCCAACAGTCTGCTCATTAACCACTGGATTACACTTCTGTAACAGTCACACACATTACTATAAATACTGTGGGAGAGTTTATGCCGGCCATTGAGAAAAACCTATTTCCAAAGACACATTATTATGTATGATAACTTTCCTTTTAAAGACCAGGTTTGCTCTTGGCTTAATTTTGTAATTTGCGTTTAACAGAGTGAAACATTTTGGAGCGCAATTTGAACAAAACTATAGGTGAAGAATGAAATAAATCTGTATGACTCAACATGGCATGTCCAGTAATCAGAGACGACTCCATTTAGAGTGTGGGACAAGCAGTTTGAAATTGGCGGGTCATGCCTCTGCCGTCCTAGGAAAACATTTGTCTTTGATTAGTCTTTGATTATAGAATCATTACATTTGTGATGATCCTGTAATCAAAGACAACTACATGGGCAGTATTGAGAGTGTGGAGTGTGTCATCTAAAATAGCTCAAAGCACATTTTAACTTTGCACCTCCCACACATCTCAGAATGGCTGAACTGAAACTGTTGAGAGCTGTTAACAGGCAGAGTTGGTCTGCTCCGCAACGGCTGCCCTCTTGTGGCAGCTTGTGAAAGGAAACCTGTGCTCTTGGCTTGACCTACTTTCTTGCCCTCAGTGTAATTACAGCTGTGAGTAACTGTTGTAAAACTCTTTGTATGAATGAAGATATTAAACTGCTTTAAAATAGAAAAAAAACCTAACAGTGTAAGGATGATTCAGAGGAATGTCTAGCTTTTAGCTCTGAATATTAATGTTGAAAGACTCGAACAGTGGAGCTTGTGAAGTATATCAAAGGCAAAGTAAACAATTTACACAATTTCCGACAACTCTATTACATGTCACTTAGCTGACACTTTTATCCAAAGTGACTTACAATTGCTATATACGTCAGAGGTTGTACACCTCTGGAGCAACTAGGGGTAAAGTGTCTTGCGCATTGGTTGATGTATCACAGTGGGAATCGAACCCAGGTCTCCCACACCAAAGGCATGTGTCCTATCCACTGCATCATCACCACCCACTACCCCTGGCAAAATGTACACACTACAAGCACAAGTGACTACATAGTATACAAATTATTCTTGATGTACTGTAATTGTACTCACGGAAGTATCTAAAGTGAGACACAACTTCATTGTCAGCTAGAAGGAAAAAGGTTGTTTGTTTGATACAAGAGAAGTGAAGTGATGATCACATTGAAACAAAGCACAGAGAGAAAAAATGCTTATCATTTATTTTATTTATTTTTTGATGAAGAATTTAAAAAAACTTGACATTAAAACAAGCGTTCTGGGTCCTCCCGCTTCTAAACTAAAAGGTCTTGGAACGTTGGAGCTTCTCTTCAGATCAGTTCAGAAGTGATGCACCGTGGTGACAGCAGTGATGACATCATCCTGTCCCTCCTCAGCCTGGGTGGGTGGGGTCGTCACCACGGAGACAGGCAGGTCATTTCCTACAGTAAGAGCAGGTTAGAAAGAAAATGTAGAAAATTGATCAGCTAAAAAAACAGAAATCAGAAAACTTTATTGATCCCCTCAGGGAAATTATTAAGTTGCAGTTGCTCACAGTCTACTCTCCCATTGCCAGTTCTATCTCCACAGCGCTGTGAAATAAGGTCTGACTACACCACAGATGCATTCTGGGAAAGGAGAAAACAACGTTCTGGGGAATAGATTATATAGATGGTTTCCTACCGGGTTTGACTCATCGCACCTTGTGACTGAGCGGCTAATTGGACAGCTGTACAGTTTACCAACTACTAACTAGCTAACGGCTACTAACTACAGTTGGTAGCAACATTATTTGTCCAAAACTCATCAAATCCCCTTGGTACTGCATACACTGTCGTAAACTTGTCTTATAACGTTGATGACATTTTCAAGGTTCAAATTTAATTTAATTACTTGAGGTGAAGTTAAAATATTCATGGCAGATTTATAATGGTCTTATTACAAACAATGCAATGTAAACTTAGCAATTAATGACATTATTAATTAGGCCTGCCATGACATATTTATAACAGGTTATATTTTCTTGCTTAATGTCAAGTTGTCATAGCAAAGACATTGACAGCTTATAATGTCTTCGTTTATGTCAAGTTGTCATAACACAAAAATCTCATACAATGCCAAGTTGGCATTAAAAGATACTAAAAGATACATAATTAACCAAAAGATACTTAATGACAACGTTGGGGAGTAATGGAATACATGTACCAGTGTTACGTATTCGGATACAACTTATGAGTAACTGTATTCCGTTACAGTTAGAATTTAAATAGTTGGTATTAAGAATACAGTTACATTGTTGAAATCAATGGATTACATGACGATACTTGTCTGTTTCATGAGTTTATTCACTCTCTAAATAAATTAAGGCAACTCCATGCATTTCCCAGAAGCCCCATTATGAAAATGAAAAAATTAGGTATTTGTGTGATCAGTCACAATGGAGTCGGAATCAGCAGGAGCTCATGGATGTATTAGCAGGAGATAGAGGTAGAGATGGAGCACAGCAGAGCCAGGGCATTTCTATCTTGGAAATTTAAATAACATTTCACATTAAAGAAAGAGAAGGCAGAACGAAATATAACTGTGTAGTGCAACCTCTGCTTGCCAGTTACCGATCTATTCAGCATCCAAAGACTACCTAGTCCTGAAGTAGCATCTTAAAGTAAGTTATTTTTTAACTGTAGTTTTACTGGTCACCTTGCTATTTTCTAGGCTAGTTGTATCAGGTAGCTACATGCTTAGTTGACGTGCAATTTTACATTCTCCTATGTGCTGATTTACTAGTAACCCCAGAGCTGTTTGACATGCTAGCTAACGTTAGCTAAAATGAGCATGTGGTAGCTTAGACTGCGGATAGATTTCTGTAGTAGGCAGTTTGGGACTAAAAATACAAACATCTATCGCTATCGCTACTGTGGAAACTTTTACCAGAGTAGTCCTGTTTAGTAAGCAGGACGTGATGGCTGCATTCCTACAATTATAAAAAGCAATTCAATGTGGAAGTAATCCAAGTATTCAGAATACGTTCCTCAATCTGAGTAACGTATTCTGAATACTGGAATAAGTTACAAATTAAATTTTTGGGCATGTATTCTGTATTCTGTAACAAAATACATTTTGAAAGTATCCTTCCCAAAACTGCTTAATGACAACAGTTATTCACATTCAAAAGGACTTCATGTTGGGTTTCCTGTCAGTCTCACGCAAACGCCCAAGAGCAACCCCTTCAAATATGTACTGGAGTGGTATATTGAGATGGATTGATTGATTGTAAGGTCAGTGAATGATTCACTGACCTTACAATCAATCAATCCATCTCAATATGATCATCACAATGAGTGACCTGTTTCTGGGTCTGAGGCCAAGGGTGGGGCTGCAGAGGTTGCTGGGCCTGAGGTCTTTGGTTTCCCTGTAGAGAGAATCAGCTGTCAGGTGAATATCTGGATGAATGAACTCCTGAAATCAAAGGTAACCTCCTCACCTGTGACAGAGACCCAGCTGGGTGGAGACTCTCCAACACTGCTGATGAGACACTTGTAGAGGCCTTCATCAGACCTGGAAACATGGTGGATGGTCATGTGACCTGCAGGCTCAGTCCTGATGAAGGAGTCATCTTTATAGAAACCAGCTGGGAGGTTGGAGGACATCTTTGTTTTACAGGTCAGAGTGAGGTCTTCTCCCTCCATCACAGGGAGGACAGGACTCTGCAGGATCACTGGTCCACCTCAACACAGAGACAAACTACAGCATGTCATCCATTCACACACAGCTTCATCAATACTGACTCCACAGTCTGATCTTACCAGTGACAGTGATGGTGATGCTGTTACTGGTTGCTCCCTCTCTGGACTCACACCAGTAAACTCCACTGTACCATGGGGCCACGTAGCTGATCTTACACAAGGAACCAGCTGTTTTTCCCCAGGCAACTCCACACTGAGTCCTGGTTTCTCTGGATGTGTTCCTCCTCAGAGTCCATCCAGCAGAGCTGTCGTCCTCCTCACAGCTCAGAGACACAGACTGTCCTTCAAACATCTGAGAGCTGCTGGGACTCACAGTCAGAGAGGCTGGAGGGGGGAAAGTTTAGTGAAAACTAGTTGATTATTACTGCTACTGTGACAATCACTGCTCTGGACAAAGCATGACTGGGCCTCTGATACTTCACATTGATTCTCTAGGACACTTAAGGAATCAGCTCATGTCTTTACTCTTGCAATAATTGATCTAAGCTGGGAAACCTTCCTCCATGTTTGCTCCCAGGATGCTCCAATATCTTAACCTCATTGTGTGTGATGTTTTTCATCTTTATCTTTCTTGTTTTCTACTTTTGACCACAACAAGTATCTCTACATTAAAGCCACTCAGAGTTTCAAAGGGATGTGGTTAACTATATCTGGTATTCTGGGGGAGTTTCAAAGTGTGAACAAGCCGGCGGATGTAGATCTAGGTGTGATGTACCATTGCATGTGCAGGTTTGATAAAAACCAAACACACACACACACACACACACTTTGATAAATGAGGCCTCTGGCTTCTCAGTCATAAACTTTTCAAAAATAAACAAATATGTACTTTGAATACACACAATAACCCTCTACACATTTTAAAAAGTACTCTGAACAGGACTTTGTATCTAGAGAAGAAGTGTACTGACCTTGGTTTGTTGGGCAGCTCAGCAGTGAGATCAGAACTGAAGAGATGAGACATTCAGGTTAGTTGGAGTTTGGTTCGGTTCAAAGTTTAAAAAATTAAAATAACACTACGAAACATTTACACAATATTTCAAAATTATCATAATGTTAATGTTCCAGAAGCACTGTTTATTATTTATTATTGCTGAATAAACTAGACTATAGATTTCTCAGTTTTCTTGCATTTCTTTTAGTATTTTTTTCAGCATTGTTATTATAAATGCACAAAGAGTTTACTTACAAAGCAGCCGCAGCAGAGATGTTTCCTCCATCCTGTCTTTGGCCAAATGATGTCTACACTTTGTTCACTTCATAGTCGCATCAAGTAAACCCCCCTCCTTCCTATGTGTGGTTGACGAGAAGCCGCCTCGGCCAAAGTTGAATACTTCAGTTGCACATGCATGCATACTCTCATGCATTCATACGTACACATCCTGCATAAGGTGAGTATGAGGGTTTGTGTGCATAAGTACCAATTTAAACTGAAGAACATACACCTGTTAAATTTCTCGTTAATGCAATTATCTAATCAACCAATCACATGGCAGCTGCTTCAATGCATTTAGGGGTGTGGTCCAGGTCTAGACAATCTCCTGAACTCCAGACTGAATGTCAGAATGGGCGGTCCTGGGGGGCAAAAGTGCCTTGTTGATGCTAGAGGTCAGAGGAGAATGGGCCGGCTGATTCCAGCTGATAGAAGATCAACTTTGACTCAAATAACCACTTGTTACAACCGAGGTATGCAGCAAAGCATTTTTGAAGCCACAATACGCACAGCCTTGAGGTGGATGGGCTACACCAGCAGAAGACCCCACCGGGTACCACTCATCTCCACTAAAAATAGGAACATGAGGCTTAAATTTGCACAAGCTCACCAAAATTGGACAGTTGAAGACTGGAAGAACGTTACCTGGTCTGAGGAGTCTCGAATTCTGTTGAAACATTCAGATGGTAGAGTCAGAATTTGGCGTAAACTAAATGAGAACATGGATCCGTCATGTCTTGTTACCACTGGGCAGGCTGGTTGTGGTGGGGGTGTAATGGTGTGGGGGATGCTATCCTATCAATATGGGCCAATATTTCAGAAGAATAGGTAGTGTGGTGTTCCTAATAATCCTTTAGGTGTATTTATGTGCAAGTCAATTTAAATCTTGGCCTAGGCAGCTTCTTATAATCTTGAAACAAATGAGCCATCTCTTTGTAGGTGCATCTTCCTCCCAGCTACCCAAGGTGTGGGAGGAAGTGAACACAGCAACACCTTGCCTCTGTTTAACCACTGAAATGTGGTCAGAAATAGACTAAAATAGACTCTGTAGCTGCACACTATGAAACTACACACCAAGAATCAACCAGCTTTATTGCCAAGTATGTGAAAGCATTTGCCTTGAGGTTTTGGTGCAGTCAGAACATGAATATGTGCAAGGGTTAAAATGTCGGCCAAATAAGCCGGGGGCCTTAAAAAACAAGTGTGAATGAGATGCACATTATAAAACTCTCTTAGGATGAAAGCATCATATCAGTTGAGTCAGATAGCCAGCAGGTGGCAGCACAGCACCTTCTCTTTCTTTAAACATTCTCAGTTCAGCTCACAGTTCACTCTCTTGGCTTGTTCTTTCATTTAGGCTAGGTATTTTTTTTATTTAACCATGACTATATAACAGTAACTTTTGCTGTGTTTAGCCGACAAAATAAAGAGCATTCACATTGTCAAACGTGGCATCTCACCACAGAGTGTCCAAACCAACAGTTAATTCATTTCAGAAACACTCTGCAGCAGAAAACAGAACAGAGACAAACCTCAGACAGTTAAAAGGTACAGACCCCCGGAGGTGACATGGAGGAAAAAAAAGAAAAATACGAAGGTTTTAGGTAGTTATTATCACGATAATCCATGTCCAAGATTCCATTTCCCTGGATGAGATGTTTTGTTATTCATTATTTGACACTATAAACACACACTGACCTCCTCAAGCTTTTATTTTGGTACTTACGATTACCGGTATTTTGAATTTGCATATTAGCTAAATATTTAGTTTCACTCGAAACATTTAGATTCAACATTTAGATTTAGATTTAGATTTAACATTTAGATTTAGATTTAATATTTAGATTTAACATTTAGATTTAGATTTAATATTTAGATTTAACATTTAGATTTAGATTTAATATTTTAGAATTAACATTTAGATATAGATTTAGATTTAATATTTAGATTTAACATTTAGATTTAGATTTAACATTTAGATTTAGTTAAGATTTAATATTTAGATTTAACATTTAGATTTAGATTTAGATTTAACATTTAGATTTAATATTTAGATTTATATTTAAATTTAACATTTAGGTGTAACATTTAATGTTTAGATTTAACTATTTAAAATATCACTAAGTCGACAAATATTGTTCTAAATGTGCTAAAAAGTGACCCTCAAAAATTCATACCAGTTTTTTAAACATTGTTTGAAGCTAAATGTGACAAAATGTTGCTGTTATTTTCAGAGGGAGCCGCTTTACAAACGGCACCCCATAGGAACACAGCTTCGCCTAGCTGCTGCGGCGGTCCCTTGGTCATGTTTCGTCATCCACAGTCCGAGTCCCGCCTTCTAGCCGGCCTAGCAGTACGTCCTGGGCCTCCAGCTTCTTGGTGTCGGTTTTGGCTACCCGCCGGTCCCCGCTGATCCAGATGGAACTGGCAATAGACACACTGGTGATCGGGAGGATCTTCCACGTAGTCCAGGACGACCTGTACGTAGATTTCGGGGGAAAGTTCCATTGCCTTTGCCGGTGGCCGGCAGTAGGAGAGGAGCCATTGCGGTGCGGGGCAGCAGAGTCCGTTTGCGCCTCAGGATCTGGAGCTCACTGCCTGCTTCCTGTGAGCTATGGTGGTCCGACCCTCAAAATTAGGAATTTAATTTACATCTTAAATCACCGATGTCAACTTTTTTTTTTGCAGAGGTCATGTAAAAAATCGTAAAAGTACTACAGAAATTGTTTCCAACTATGTTGTATGCACACTGGACGAAAAATTTCCTTACAAACTCGTACTTTTTTATAAGCAGGATTACTAACAACACAACGTTAGTGTCTATATCTATGAGAAAACACCAAAACCTCCCGTTTCCTTGACAACCAAAGTAAATAATAACCAAAGATTCTAGAGCGGAGCCAAAGGAATCTTTTTCGGTGACCAGAAATCTGAATTTTTAAGAATTACACTTTGCTTTAATCATAAAAAATGTAGTGTATGTTAAGATTTTGTACAGACGAACTTGCGCTTGTACAACTAATTACGATGGGTTAGCCTCAATTTAGTTTATCTCAGTGGTGAGATGCAGCGCTTCTCTTTCTCTCTAATCTATCAACACAATGTAACAACACACAATGTATGCAATACATCTTATCGTCACTTTCCTAAAATAATTGCCTAAGTCATTTTTTAACAAAAATGATTTTGTTGCCTAAATCATCTCCTCATGGTGCAGGCCACCTCTGGTAAAATTGCTTACATCCTCAGTTTAACAGGTCATGTGATTCTACACCTTTAGTAAAATTGCGTATGTCAAGCATGTGATTTAGGCAGTTTTATTTTTTGTGTTTTCCGAAAAACCTGAAAAAATGACTTTTAACAAAAATGGTTTCTTTGCCTAAATAATCTCTTCATGGTGCTGGCCACCTCTGGTAAAATTGCCTACATCCTCAGTTGAACAGGTCATGTGATTCTACACCTTGTATACCTGCCTATGTCAAGCATGTGACTTACACATTTGACACATTTGTGTCTTATATAAGCTCTCGCATTTTGCACCATATTTACCTTCATATGCAATATTCACATAGTGTCACATAGTGCTTGCAGATAGGAGTGATTACAGTTGATGCACCTGTTCCCTGTTCACATTGTTGTTATGATCCATAGCAGCAAGCATGGAGGCATGGATCATCACATCATATCCAAAATGTGTTCTCTTTGGGAGGTATTTCAGGTACATGGAGTGATACACCTTAAACAAATTTGAATTTTAAATTAAAAAATTAAAACATGTGAGTCACATCCTGCCACATCATAATACATGAAATATTTCTTAAATATGTCTTTATTTTGCCATACCTCTAGTGTTGTTGTGTGGATGCACTTTGTCAGATGATCCAGGTCTTTCAAAAGCTGCTTGTGTTTCACAACCTTCACAAGTGCGTTGTGGGCTTCAGATGCTGGCTTTAACCAAAGCTTGCTACTGTGGCTCGTCTCATCAAGTTGCTCATGAGCACATAGGTGATAGTGCCCGTTCCCTGGCCAGTCGTGTCGGTTGGTAACATGGTGTATTACTGATATCCACTCTTTCAACACTTCGGCATCACCCTCACAGGTTTGTGCAGTCCACCACAAATGATTTACAATGGATGGAATCCACTGTCCCAGGCCTTCACATTCCCTTCTCTTAGCTTCAGTTGCCATTTTTTTTGACACTCCTTTTGCCACATGGCAAGGATTGGATTGATGGTGTTTTTCTGGATTACTGACCCTCATTTCTTCAATTTGTGGATGTCTGTCAGTGGAGATGGTAGAGACCTTCACTCCATTTTCTTCTATGGTTTTGAGAGCTTCTTTAAAACCTTTGATTTCCATGGTATTAGAGCTTGAAACTTGGGTGCAGCGAATTACCTTGAAGTCCACAACCTTTTGACTCTGTGCGTCTAAAAAAGTGTATGTACAGTATTTGGCTGAGTGCCCTGGAGAGTCACACACCGATTTCATGGTAGTTAACACTGAACTCTGCTCTTGTATCCAAATTAATTCAATGACAGGAAACACAAACTTCTTCCTCAGTGGTGTGTATGTGTAGAAGAAAACTGATGCTGTTATAAGCAGGTTTCCTATCCCTTTGGTCCCATTCAAAGTAGACTGAGACTGCCATCTGAAACTACAGCTGTTAGCACATGTGAGCTCTAGTGTCAACTGTGATCCTTCATTTTTTAGCTCTTTCACTTCTTCCTGGACAATCAGGGAGCCACACTTTAAACAACGCTAAAGCAATTGGTTTAACTGTTCCTCAAAAACTAGAAAAAAACATAATTTCTTTATGTGTGTTAGTTGAAACTTGTGTTTCCTGGGTTCTTTGAGAAAAATCTGATGAACTTACAATGTATTCCGGATCAGACTGACAGTACTGTGGTTGACTCTGTTCGCCAAGTTCATCATCCGAGAGGAACAGATCCTGGGAGTTACCAACGTCATCCTCCTGTACACGTTTGCCCAGCTCAATTTCATGTTTACCTGCGTACGTATGGTCCGTTTTTACTGGGTAGTCCACATCAGCTGGCCACTGTACCGCTGCATCCGACTGGTTTACATCCGTCTGCGTTGCTGCATCAGTCATACTTGGTGAACACTGTAGGCCTACAGTTATGGATTTGGCTTTCACTCGCTATGCGCGGATGTTTAGGCTCCTTGTGGGGGAAAATTGAAGGCACAGCATTTGGTTTAATCTTCGCTTGTAACCTGCAGCACCTGTGAGCTCTTTTGTCCGACTAAATGCCTCAAATGCATCAGGGCCGAAGTGGCGTGAACACAGCCGTGGGTCTGTACGGAGTTGTACTCGTCCAAAAGCATCTTCCCACTGTTTTCTTATTTTCTTCTCATGAGGAAAGCAGTGGAGGCTTACATCACTCCCCTTGTTGCCTTTGGACTGGAAATTACAACCAAATGTTGCACAATGTGGCATTATATTCTGACCACTTTTTTCAGTAACGAGTAATCTAACGCGTTACTATTTCCAAACCAGTAATCAGATTAAAGTTACTTATCCAAGTCACTGTGCGTTACTATTTTTGTCATTTTTCCTTAGTAAAAATATATATTTTTGCTTTCTTCTTGCGTCTCGGGGAGTGAAGTCACGTATGCGACAAGTCACGTTTTCAGCATGAGGACAGTTGTATGTGTGTGTGTGTGTGTGTGTGTGTGTGTGTGTTGCCCTGTGCTATTGAGGTTGAGATGTGTTTGATGGGCTTGAAATTAGGATCTGAGAGTGTGGGTGGGGAGACTGATTCATTTTGTAGTATGAGTCTGTGCCAGAAAGTGTGTTGGAGAAACAGTAGGAAGAGTAGAGCAGGTTGGGCTGGACTATACTCTGATACACAACAGTAGGAGATCAGCTGGTGGTCTGCAAAGAAACAAGATGAATACACTTTACATGAGTTCAGTTCCAACAAGTTATTTTATCTGAATAATACAAAACATGTAATTTCACTTTCAGGTTCTTCTGGGAAGGACACAGCCATGACGCTAAAATGTTCAATGCCTTATCGCGCTGATGTGACCCTGCTTGACCCGAACCCGAACATCATTTCTAAATATCTGTCCAAACCCAGCCCGGCCCCTCGGGTACCGCCGGGTCCTGTCAGGCTCGGCTCGGCTATCCATCCTCTAGTCTGCAGCCATAGCAACCAGAACCAAGAGACCCAGATTACCCACATGAGGGCCACTTTGTCTGTGACTTTACTTTTTATACTTTAATTTGAAGTCTGAACAAAATACACAAGAACAGGAGTATCCAAACTGGGTTTAATTAAAGCGCATTAATATAACAAACCTGTGAGCAACAATACTGTAATCAACACATGTTGTCTCCCCTTCCCCACTGTGAACAGACCTGAACCTCTCCCCGGTCCCCCTGGTACTCTGGACTCTGTGTTTCTGATAACTCTTCACCTTTCATGTTCTTTTTGTCAAACAGCTGTCTACTGCGAATGTGCAGCTGGCAGCTAAACAGCCCACAAACTTCCAACTTCACACAGAGAACTGCCCCTCTAATAACTGAACATATCACTGATTCCCGTCCAGAATCAATATCCTAGATATCTGCTATAATATTCTTACTAGGAAGAACTCCAACATCACATATCTACACAAAAGAAGACGAAGAAAAAACACAACACTAAATAGCCATTAAAGTAGGAAATGGAAGGCTGAAGTGTTGTTTTTAGCAACCCCTCTGAGTAAAACCTAAACTTCTCTAGGTTCAGAAACCAGATCATTCCTTTCAGCCAGGCGGGGAAAGGGAGGAGGGCGGGAGGGGGGGTGCAGTTGGCACATGAAGCTGATGACTAACACATTCCACAGAGACTTCCTGAGTCAAGAGAAAGGCAGTAGTTCTTCACCACGGTCAATCCTGTCCAGAAACCAGAATTTGGCCCGTCTTTAACCCCCCTGCTGTGGGCATCAATGAGGACAAACATGATGTAAGCTATGAGTTGTTGTTTGGTTTAATGATTTATGTCTAAATACTTTTTGGACGGAGCTACCTCGGTATTATCTAATATAGGTTACTGATAATGTAGTTATGGTGTATATTACTGTGTATATTCCTATTATTCTCCCTGATAGGAAAAAGCAGAACCTATGTTTTCTGTCACAATGTTCTCATGTTTGGATTTAAGTTGCATTCAAAAGCATTTTTCTTTTCGTTTCATTTCAGAACACGCACATGCCATGTCTTCATGTTTAACTCAGGTTTTGGGAATAAACAACAAAGGATTATCTGGTTACCGTACCAATTAACCCAGGTAAGGTTACGCCCCCCCCTCCCCCCCTCACACTGATCCCCACATTTAGTTTGACCTGACTGCAAGACTTTTCATATGCAGCTTCCTCTCTGAAAGGAACACCCATTAAGTCAACAGAGGGAGCGAAGAAGAGACTGAAGAGAGTATAAATAGTGTGACAGTGCAGAGGAAAAAATTAATGAGGTCATTCAGTGCTGTGTGTGTGTGTGTGTGTGTGTTAGTCTGATCAGTAAAGATGACTGGTGCTTCCTTTTCTGTTGTTACTGATTTCATAGGCTAGATTTTAGAACTTTTTTCTAGGTATTTCCATTGTTTCCCATGTCAAATTCCTCAACGTCCTCTAGTAACCCGGGCTGTGGGACCCTCCCACTTAAACATGGGCAGGCGGAATGACTATGCATGCTGCTCAGTGCAGCGGCAGACTCCAGTCACAGAAAAAGTTAAGACAGCAGCACGTCCACACGTTGCATCCATTATCTGCACTTTCTCAGCTCTCATGGCTCCATTAATGCTCCTGTTCTTCCTTCTGTCTGAAGCAGCATCTGGTAAAGATTCGTGTAGACTTTATTTCTGACCTGTGTTATGATGCATGTGGTGAAAACACCGATAGTTCCAGGTTTTGTACAGTGTATGAATACTGTAGGAGCTGCATGTTATATGTGATTTAAGCTGTATTAGCTACATATTAAGTATGTAAGGGATAACCTTAGTGTGGAACGAGCCGGTGTTATTGGTTTAACGCGCGACAGAGGTTTTAAGCCCGGAAGTTATTGTAAAGAAGCGTCGTGTTTGGGTCTACAGACAGACAACAGACTGTAGAACGATCCAGTTGACTAAATAATGCACACCAAAGTTTATACACCAAAACGACAAGTTAAAGGTCCAGTGTGTTGCCCCGTTCACAAACTTGTCCTTTTTCATGAATATTTACCACCACCATCAATACATAATATTCCTTTTGGCTTCAAATTTTACATTTGCTTTCACATGAACTGGGCTAGACGCTCCATATTTATGTGCCCTCTTGAAATATGTTAGCCGGTAAGGGACATACAGGACATACTGCTCCACCTTTGAGTGTGTGTGTGTGTCTGTGTATGTAAGGGACATACAGGACATACAGCTCCGCCTGTCATGTTTTCGCTGTCACATGATAAACTCCCAGGTGCTGCTAATGCTGCTAACGGGTATCGTAGCTTCTCGGCCCCGGTGGCAAGTTTGAAGAAGGAAACGTGAAGGACCACACGTATTCAAAATCCAAAATTCAGGAACAGGAGTCTAAAAGTATTATGAAAAGAGCAATCAGAAAAAAAGTGTGAAGGCTACTGTAGCTGTTATACGTACTTTGAACTGTGTGCCGCGAGAGAGTTGATTGCAATATATGGAGCAGAGTTAACCTGAAGCCAGAGTACGTAATGATGAACTATATACCTGTGGTGACGATGGCCTTTACTCTACCATTGTATTTTCTATCTCTCTCTGACACAAACGCACACACACACACACACACACACACACACACACACACACACACCTTGCCAGTAGTGTTTTTGTACGTAAAACATTGGTGGGGCACCAACCATTTCAGAAGATACATACTACAGGCTACATACCTGTAAAACTACGATACTAAGATACTACTACTACTACTGTGTTGGAAACCGTTCCCTCATTCACTCCTTCACTATTCACTATTCCTTATATAATGTTTATTAAATAGTGAACTATACGGGGAACGACCAAATAAAATTTGGGACACTACAGTAAATACATTGTTGGGTCAGTAGATGCGCCAGTTATGTGTTTGAGAGAGGCTGGCACGACAGTAACTAAAATACTTTTGATACATCCCTGAAAGGAAGATAGTAAACCGTTGTATATTATAAATGTTAAATATGTGTTACATTTCCACTGTTCCACTCAAAAGCCTGCTCTGTTTTTCCACAAGTCGGGAGAACTCAATCTGAAGCGGCAAGGCAGGGGCGGACCAATGAATATGAAATAAAAACCTACCACAAATGATATGCAATTTAGGAAAATGTTTATTCATAGAAGATCATAAATAGGAGATAATCTTCTTTCATCAAATAAATTTGCATTTCAACAGCCCCACCTGCCCCTACCTAACCTTCTTGCAAAATATTGTAGTTTATTAATGATTGTTATTGTTTTTCAGACGTGATTGTGGTAACAGTGCGCCCTGGCCAGGATGTCACTCTGCCAGGTAAGGTTGCAGATTTCCCCATCAGTGTTGTAAAGTGGAGCAGACCTGACCTGGAGCCAGACTACGTCCTCTTAACCATCGATGGACACCTGGATCCAACATACCAGCATCCATCCTTTAAGGACAGGGTGGACCTATTGGACAGAGATATGAAGGACGGGAACGTGTCTTTAATTCTGAAGAATGTGAGCAGCATCGACAACGGAACATACGAGTGTCGAGTTAAACCAGATGATTCAAGACGTAAAAAGAGAGCCATCATCGACTCTGAGCCAATCACGATCATCCGTCTGCTGGTTACAGAGCCAGCAGGTGAGTGAGTCTCTCTCAGTGAGTTTTTCTGAGTATCAGGTTGTAGCTGTAGTTTCAAACATCAGGATGAATGAAGGGATGAAGACTGCTCCACTCTCCCTACAATTCCTGACTCCTATGTTTTTTCGTCTTCAGATCAGAGGAGCGCACACTTCACACCAGACCTACACATTGGATTGGCTACAGCAGGTGCACTGCTTCTTTTAGTTCTTGTTGCAGTGTCTGTTGGCCTGATATATAAAAGGTGTATGGGCGACAGACCCTAACCACCTCCTGCTGCAGTAGGAGACTGGGGTTTAAAGGAGATCAGACTTGTTGGTGAGTTTTGAGGCGGTGCGAGAGTCCCGAACAGGAAACAGGAAACATCCCTGCCTCTATCGCTGCCACAAGAACGTTTCAAAACACCAAACACAAGAAATGAACTGCCCGGGAATTTGTGGAACAGCTGGCTGTTTCCTCGGTCCTCCATCTCTTTTTGGTGAAAGAACAAAACGGGACGTCACACAAATGAGCCATTTCAGAGACACTCCTTCCGCCGCACCAGTCTGCGGAGAATCACCGGATCGTCTCATTTGGTCTGAACGCAGCTTCATTGTGGCAGATATGCAGCTGTCAATCACTACTGAGCCTGTTTGTAACCTGTAGGCTACAGACGTGATTTCACCTGTTATATACCACATAGTATATACATACTACTATGTTGCTAGTATGTACATACACACATGTGAACTCACCATAGACAGTTGCCTTGTGCAGGGAAACGCTGGACTGGATATTTGGGCTTATTTCAAAAATCGTGGAACATTGATGTATGAAATTGCCAATTAGATTAATTTAATTATTAATCAAAGATGCCAGAACCACTTTAAACCCTGCTTGAAGGATAATTCTGCTTCATCCTCTCATTGAAGTGTCACCTTTGACCACTGACCTAGTGTTTGTCACATTTTGGCACGGGGAGGCAGGGGCCTCCCTAATTTGCGGGGCCCTAAACGCACTTTGCATGGTATGTCTATAGGGCGGACCAGCTCCGCTGGGACCTGTGTTGCCTCAACCCGTTCTCACGCAGAACTCGTAAAATATGGACGCTTGGACAGTGTCTAAAGTTTGTAGAACGTACCAGGGAGAGCAGCAGCTACACAGGGTTTAGCGAGTAGTATGTAACGCCGAAATTCTGCACATGGAGGTTGGTTGGGGGGTGGTGGATGGGTCAAACACAGGACTTTCACCCAGGAGACAGAGGATCGTCTCCCGCATGGCACCTTTCCTAAATTCGCTTTCTTCTTTAACCGTCGCGAAGCGTAAACCCACCCACAAACTTTTTCCTTAACATAACAGCGTCAAAATGGATGCCAATAGTCCCGACCAAGTGCGTTTAGTTAAAGTGCGTTATATGACGCTAAAGGACACTTTTAGCGTCTATAACAATGACAAAGGCAACTGACCAAGCGTCCGTATTTTACGAGATGGAAGTGAGAATCTGTTGGTTGCTTCGGCTTTGATGTAGAGTGTTTGCCACAAGGTGTCCTTGAGCAAGACATTGAACACCCAAGTCGCTCCCCGGATCCCATTTGCTCCTAAAACTTAGGATGGGTTAATAAAACAATAAATAAAAATGAATAAAGTTCGAGATGACATCTGTTTGTGTCTGTTTTTGTTGTATTTTAGTTTTCTACTCAGCCATTTAAAGGCTCTTGTCATTTGTATAAGCTTATAGACACCGCTATTGTGTAGTTTACACTAAGGAATTGATGAAACTCTGAATACTGTTGTATTAATTAAAGCATCTGATGCAGCTCAGAATCTCTCAGGGGGACCAAGGGCACGAGTCTGTTGCTAAATAAGACTTTTTTTAACATAGTTACATTTGAATCCTCAAGATTTCTATTTTTGTATGAACAATTTCCCTGAGCGGGATCAATATAGTGGTCAGAGTTATTGAAAATAATGTGTACATTCATCCTTTTGTTCAATTCGAAAAACACACTTTTCAAAGAAAGAAAGCATTCATCTTCTGCATAATGACATATTATTATTATGTAAGATAGCTGTCCTTTAAAGACCCGGTTTGCTCTTGCTTCATTTTGTTATTTGAGTTCAACAGAGTGGAAACATTATAGAGCACAATGTTGAACAAAACTGTAGGTGAAGAATGAAATAAATCTGTATGACTCAACATGACATGTCCCCTAATCAGAGACAACTCCATTTAGAGTGTGGAACGTCCAGTTTGAAATTGATGGGTCATGCCTTTGTCATCCTAGAAAACCCAAATTTGTAATCAGAGAAAACTACATGGGCAGTATTGAGAGTGTGGAGTAGCTCAAAGCACATGTTTACTTTGCACCTCCCACACCTGAAACTGTTAACTTTATATAAACAGCTGTTGACAGGCAGAGTAGCTCTTCTGCTAGGCAACGTCTGCCCTCTTGTGACAGCTTGTGAAAGGAAACCTGTGCTCTTGGTTAAACCTACTGTACTGTCTCTCCCTCAGTGAAGATTATAGCTGTGAGTAACTGTTGTAAAACTCGTTGTATGAATGCAGATATTAAAACTGTGTTTATAGAATCTTTGTATGAATGCAGATATTAAACGTGTTTACAGAAACCTGTGTAAAGATGATTCAGAAGAACTTCTAGCTATTATTACGTAGTTCTGAATATTAATGTTGAAACATTTGAACAGTGGAGCATGTGAAGTGAGGAAGCCGCAGCGGCTAAGACTGAACAAAAGGTTATTTTTGTTTCGTTTTTTTAAAAACTTACTTGAAACGTGATGTTTCAGCATATATATCAACATCGTGTCACACTTGCCAGGTTACCATTAAACCCAATCAAACCCTAAAACCTGCTCCTTTGTATCCAATTCCTGCTGTGGGTCAACCATTTCAACATCTCATCATTGACTGTGTGGGTCCTCTTCCCCGGTCTAAATCAGGTTTTACTTACTTAAACTGTAATGTGTTGATCAACTAGATATCCAGTGGCTTATCCACTACGTACCATGACTGCAAAATCTGTAGTTAGCGCCCTCAGCCAGTTCATATCTGTGTTTGGAATCCCTAAAAGTGACCAAGGGTCTCATTTTACATCACGTTTGTTTGCATAAGTTCTTAAACAACGTAACATCAAGCATAAAAAGTCCTAAGCATTCCATGCAGAGAGCCAGGTTGTACTTGAGCGCTCTCATCAGCATTTGAAATCATTGCTGCGTGCTTATTGCACAGAGTTAAAGGCAGACTGGGAGGTGGGTTTACCGTAGCTCTTGTTAGCAACTAGAGAAGTTGTTTAAGAAAGTACAGGGTTTCGGCCCAATGAGCTGGTTTTTGACCACACGGTTCGTGGTCACTTGGCGGTCAAGTGTGATCAGTGGATGTCGACTGACCCTCCACAGAACTTGGTTACATATGTAAATGGTTTCAGGCAAAGGCTTTATGAGGCTGGCAAAATGGCTAATCAAAAATTGCAGTGGTCTCAGAAAAAAATTAAAAGACTGTTGGCAAAGTGGAGCGCCGGGAATGTAGTGCAGGAGATCAAGTTTTGGTTCTGTTGCCACTTGTTGATCCATGTAAGGTTATCGTTTCTGAACAAAATGATGTGATAGATGTCCCAAGTAAAAGGAAGAAAAATAATCACA
The DNA here is from genome assembly GCF_004354835.1 of Perca flavescens. NCBI lineage: Eukaryota > Metazoa > Chordata > Actinopteri > Perciformes > Percidae > Perca > Perca flavescens. The sequence continues at coordinate 5,334,572 of NC_041349.1, forward strand.
TTGGAACAAAACAGAGAGAAAATATGCTAATGTTTTTATTTTATCTGAAGAGATTACAAACTTGACATTTAAACAAACATGAACAAAAACTCACAAAAGTATCTAAACAACAATACAAAAAATACTGAGCTTAACATCCTACACAAATAAGTCAAACTAGAACATGTCGAGTTCCACAGGGAAGCGTTCTGAGTCCTCTACTGTTTTCTAAACTATCAGCATTTGAAACATTTGAGCTTTATTTCAGATCAGTTCAGAAGTGATGCTCTGTGGTGACATCATCATCCAATCCCTCCTCAGCCTGAGTGGGCGTCACCACGGAGATGGGCAGGTCATTTCCTAGAGTTAGAGCTGGTTAAAAAGAAAATATAGAAAATTCAATCAGCTGAAAGAAGAAAAAAAACGCTCTGGGTTGTTTGCGTTTCTTTAAACCAATTATAATCGTGGGGAATACACTACATACAGATGTTTTTTTCCCTGGGTTTGGCTCTTTGCAACCTGGGCCTGAGTCGGCAAATTGGAAAGCTGCACAGCTTACCGACCTAACTAGCTAACGGCAGCTAACTACTGTTAACGATTACTGTAGCAACAAGTAATGTTAGCCTAAAGCTAACATTATCTGTACAAACCTCATTAAATCCCCTTGTTAGTGCATTCACTGTCATCAAACTTGTCTTAAAACTTTTATGACATATTTGTGACAAGTCCAAATGGTTCCACTTTACTTAAGGTCAAGGAAAAATATTCATGACAAAATTATAATGGTCTCATGACCCCCAATGTAAACCAACCACCTAATGACAGTTTAATGTAATGTTAACACATTAAGCTAAATAATTGATTAAAGTTTGATAATTAGGCCTGCCATGACAGACTTATGACTTCAAGCTTAATGGGAAGTTGTCAAAACAAAGACATTGACAGCTTATGTTGTCTTTGTTAATGTCAAGTGGTCATAAAACCAACATCTCATACAATGCCAAGATGGCATTAGAAGTGCCAGAAATTATCAAATGACAACAGTCATGCACATTCAAAAAGACTCCATGTTGGTCAGTCTTATGCACACTCCTTCAAATAAACTTACTGAGATGCGATATGGAAATATGTGATGTGATGGAATAGTTCTGCTCTGAGACAAGTGTTAATCGGTAATGGTATTTTGAGATGTTTGATTGATTGTAAGGTCAGTAAATTATAGTGTTACCTGTGGCCCTGTCTCGATATAAAGACAACATGATGAAAGTAGAGATGCAGTACGGACAGCACACCACCAGGTGGACGACCAGTCTGATCACAAGATGGAGGAGGTCTGAGGCCGGGGGCGGAGCTGAGGTATCAGGGGGCGGAGCTGCAGAGGTTGGTGGGTCTGTGGTCTTTGGTTTCTCTGTAGAGAGAATCAGCTGTCAGGTGAATATCTGGATGAATGAACTCCTGAAATCAAAGGTAACATCCTCACCTGTGACAGAGACCCAGCTGGGTGGAGACTCTCCAACACTGCTGATGAGACACTTGTAGAGGCCTTCATCAGACCTGGAAACATGGTGGATGGTCATGTGACCTGCAGGCTCAGTCCTGATGAAGGAGCCATCTTTATAGAAACCAGCTGGGAGGTTGGAGGACCTCTTTGTTCTACAGGTCAGAGTGAGGTCTTCTCCCTCCATCACAGGGAGGACAGGACTCTGCAGGATCACTGGTCCACCTCAACACAGAGACAAACTACAGCATGTCATCCATTCACACACAGCTTCATCAATACTGACTCCACAGTCTGATCTTACCAGTGACAGTGATGGTGATGCTGTTACTGGTTGCTCCCTCTCTGGACTCACACCAGTAAACTCCACTGTACCATGGAGCCATGTAGCTGATGGTACAGAAAGAACCAGCAATGTATCCCCAGCCATCTCCACACTGCGTCCTGGTTTCTCTGGTTGTGTTCCTCCTCAGAGTCCATCCAGCAGAGCTGTCGTCCTCCTCACAGCTCAGAGAGACAGACTGTCCATCAAACATCTGAGAGCTGCTGGGACTCATAGTCAGAGAGACTGGAGGGGGGGAGGGAAAAGGAAGTAGTAGTTAAAAAACTAGTTGATTATTACTGCTACTGTGACCATCACTGCTTTCGACAAAGCGGGCCTCTGATGCTTCACATTGATTCTCTAGGACACTTAAGGAATCAGCTCATGTCTTTACTCTTGCAATAATTGATCTAAGCTGGGAAACCTTCCTCCATGTTTGCTCCCAGGATGCTCCAATATCTTAACCTCATTGTGTGTGATGTTTTTCATCTTTACCTTTCTTGTATTCTACTTTTGACCACAACAAGTATATCTACATTGAAACCACTCAGAGTTTCAAAGGGATGTGGTTAACCATGTCTGGTATTCTGGGGGAGTTTCAAAGTGTGAACAAGCCGGCAGATGTAGATGTAGGTGTGATGTACCATTGCATGTGCAGGTTTGATGAATACCAAACTTTTTGTTCGTACAAACACTTTTCACACATACACTGACTGAAAAATTGTTTTACACATGCTTTGATAAATGAGGCCTCGGGCTTCTCAGTCATGAAAAATAAACAAATCTGTACTTTGAATACACACAATAACCCTCAACACATTTTAAAAGTACTCTGAACAGGACTTTGTATCTAGAGAAGAAGTGTACTGACCTTGGTCTGTTGGGCAGCTCAGCAGTGAGATCAGAACTGAAGAGATAAGACATTCAGGTTAGTTGGAGTTTGGTTCGGTTCAAAGTTTAAAAAAAATCAAATAACACTATGAAACATTTACACAAACTTTCATTCTTCAATTGTAATAATTTGAGCATTCCAGAAGCGATGTTCTAAGCCAAACATTGCTGTATAACCTAGACTTTAGATTTCTCTGTTTTTTGCATTTCATTTAGTATTTTTTTAAGCTTTGTTATTATAAATGCACAAAGAGTTTACTTACAAAGCAGCCGCAGCAGAGATGGCTCCTCCATCCTGTCTTTGGCCAAATGATGTCTACACTTTGTTCACTTCATAGTCACATCAAGTAAGCCCCCCTCCTCCTTCCTATGTGACCCGCAGTGTGGTTGATGAGAAGCCGCCTCGGCTAAAGTTGAGTACTTCAGTTGCACATGCATGCATACTCTCATGCATTCATGCATTCATACACATCCTGCATAATGTGAGTATGAGTGTTTTTGTGCAGAAGCACATATTAGAACTGAAGAACATATGTATGTGCAAGTAAATATAAATCTTGGCCTAGGCAGCTTCTTATAATCTTGAAACGAATGAGCCATCTCTTTGTAGGTGCATCTTCCTCCCAGCTACCCAAGGTGTGGGGGGTGAAGTGAACACAGCAACACCTTGCCTCTGTTTAACCACTCAAATGTGGCCAGAAATAGACTATACCCTATACACGGCAGAAAAAGTCTGCAACATTGTTTAAGCCTGTGGGGTTCTGCACAACATCTCGCAGGAAAACACGGTGCCATAAATGTAGTGATGGAGCCAGATGACCCGATGCCGAACAAGTGTGAGTGAGATGCTCATTGTAAAACTCTCCTTGGATGAAAGCATCATATCAGTTGAGTCAGACAGCCAGCAGGTGGCAGCACAGCACCTTCTCTTTCTTTACACATGCTCAGTTCAGCTCACAGTTCACTCTGTTGGCTCACTCTTTCATTTAGGCAGTCTTGTATAAAGTACTTGAAATCCATACTTGAGTAAAAGTATATAATAACTTTGGTAGAAGTTAAAGTTTCCTTTAATTTAGTTTTCCTGATATTTACTGTACTTCAGTATCAAAAGTAATTTTCTGATTTTAAGTTTACTGAAGTATTAGATGTAAAAGTACTTCTTTTTTTTATTATGGCCAACGTGTGTAACGTTATCTTCATCACCACTGTCAGCGGGGTGGTCATCGTCTGTTACCATGGCGTGTGCATTAACTTGGAATCCATAGAGGAGGTGGGGGAAAGGAGGATGGCATCAATCATGGGCAACACCACCCCCCCCCCACATAAGACAGTGAGTTCCCTGAGCAGCTCCTCAGTGCTACCACAGGTCCTTCATTCCAGCAGCAGTCAGACTCTTTAATACAACATCATAATGTAGCACTGCTAGCTGTCTCTGCAATATGAGCCATCACTGGACAATATTCTGCACTATACATATTTATTCATTTATTATTCTGTGTTCCCTGCAACTGTGCAATATGAAATTTCTATTCATCCGCACCTTACTCATCTGTATATCTGTGTTTATATACTGTCTGTTATTACAAGGGTTTTTATTGTTTTTTATTACTATTATTATTATAACTAATTGTATTGTTATACTTATTCTTATACTTTATGTAAATGTGTTCTCCTATGTCTACCTATTGTGTATATGTGTTATTCTGATGTGTGATTTTTTTTTTTTTGAGCTGCTGTAGCACAGGAATTTACCCAGTGTGGGATTAATAAAGTCTTATCTTATCTTATCTTATCTTATCTAGGAGCAATGATTCGCCAAACCTGCTTGCAGTTCGTCTGCAACTAAACACAATGAAGGAAGAGGAGTTTAGTTCTAACATGTTATTTTATCTGAATACAAAACATGTAATTTAACTAAAACACACACATTCAGATACACCTACATCCTTGATAATAAAGTCACCACTGTTGAGCTGATTATGAATGTGTTCAGTCTAGGGCTGTGAGTTTAACGCTTTATTAACGGCGTTAACGCAAACCCATTTTAACGCCAAAGAGTAGCAGGCTAACGTTACGTTTTGAGTGGATGGCAAGCGTGAGACGCCGAAATGGATGCCAGTAAGATTCTGAATGGAAAGTTTACTTTTGAAAAGTTGCCGAATGGTTCTATTGACAAGACCAAAGTGATCTGTGGGTTTTGTGTTTGTGAACTGAGCTATTGTCGCATCTGAAATACCACTTGATGGCCAAGTACACAGCTGATGTGAATTCTCCGCTCCCTCGTCAAAGCCAGGCGACAATGGATGACTTCAGACAGAAGCACATGGATACCACAACTAAGAACAAACTTACTGTCCTTTAAAGACCCGGTTTGCTCTTGCTTCATTTTGTTATTTGAGTTCAACAGAGTGGAAACATTATAGAGCACAATGTTGAACAAAACTGTAGGTGAAGAATGAAATAAATCTGTACGACTCAACATGGCATGTCCCCTAATCAGAGACAACTCCATTTAGAGTGTGGAACGTCCAGTTTGAAATTGATGGGTCATGCCTTTGCCATCCTAGAAAACACAAATGTGTAATCAGAGAAAACTACATGGGCAGTATTGAGAGTGTGGAGTAGCTCAAAGCACATGTTAACTTTGCACCTCCCACACCTGAAACTGTTAACTTTATATAAACAGCTGTTGACAGGCAGAGTAGCTCTTCTGCTAGGCAACGTCTGCCCTCTTGTGACAGCTTGTGAAAGGAAACCTGTGCTCTTGGTTAAACCTACTGTACTGTCTCTCCCTCAGTGAAGATTATAGCTGTGAGTAACTGTTGTAAAACTCGTATGAATGCAGATATTAAAACTGTGTTTATAGAATCTTTGTATGAATGCAGATATTAAACGTGTTTACAGAAACCTGTGTAAAGATGATTCAGAGGAACTTCTAGCTATTATTACGTAGTTCTGAATATTAATGTTGAAACACTTGAACAGTGGAGCTTGTGAAGTGAGGAAGCCGCAGTGGCTAAGACTGATCAAAAGGTTATTTTTTTATTTATTTTTTTTAAACTTACTTGAAACGTGATGTTTCAGCATATATATCAATGTGTCACACTTGCCAGGTTACCATTAAACCCAATCAAACCCTAAAACCTGCTCCTTTGTATCCAATTCCTGCTGTGGGTCAACCATTTCAACATCTCATCATTGACTGTGTGGGTCCTCTTCCCCGGTCTATATCAGGTTTTACTTACTTAAACTGTAATGTGTTAATCAACTAGATATCCAGTGGCTTATCCACTACGTACCATGACTGCAAAATCTGTAGTTAGAACCCTCTGCCAATTCATATCTGTGTTTGGGATCCCTAAAAGTTACCAAGGGTCTCATTTTACATCACGTTTGTTTGCAGAAGTTCTTAAACAACTTAACATCAAGCATAAAAAGTCCTCAGCAACCAATCCAGAGAGCCAGGGTGTACTTGAGCGCTCTCATCAGCATTTGAAATCATTGCTGCGTGCTTATTGCACAGAGTTAAAGGCAGACTGGGAGGTGGGTTTACCGTAGCTCTTGTTAGCAACTAGAGAAGTTGTTTAAGAAAGTACAGGGTTTAGGCCCAATGAGCTGGTTTTTGACCACACGGTTCGTGGTCACTTGGCGGTCAAGCGTGATCAGTGGATGTCGACTGACCCTCCATAGAACTTGGTTACATATGTAAATAGTTTCAGGCAAAGACTTTATGAGGCTGGCAAAATGGCTAATCAAAAATCTCAGAAAAAAATTAAAAGACTGTTTGCAAAGTGGAGCGTCAGGAATGTAGCGCAGGAGATCAAGTTTGGGTTCTGTTGCCACTTGTTGATCCATGTAAGGTTATCGTTTCTGAACAAAATGATGTGATAGATGTCCCAAGTAAAAGGAAGAAAAATAATCACATTGGAACAAAACAGAGAGAAAATATGCTAATGTTTTTATTTTATCTGAAGAGATTACAAACTTGACATTTAAACAAACATGAACGAAAACTCACAAAAATATCTAAACAACGATACAAAAAATACTGAGCTTAACATCCTACACAAATAAGTCAAACTAGAACATGTCGAGTTCCACAGGGAAGCGTTGTGAGTCCTCTACTGTTTTCTAAACTATCAGCATTTGAAACATTTGAGCTTTATTTCAGATCAGTTCAGAAGTGATGCTCTGTGGTGACATCATCATCCAATCCCTCCTCAGCCTGAGTGGGCGTCACCACGGAGATGGGCAGGTCATTTCCTAGAGTTAGAGCTGGTTAAAAAGAAAATATAGAAAATTCAATCAGCTGAAAGAAGAAAAAAAACGCTCTGGGTTGTTTGCGTTTCTTTAAACCAATTATAATCGTGGGGAATACACTACATACAGATGTTTTTTTCCCTGGGTTTGGCTCTTTGCAACCTGGGCCTGAGTCGGCAAATTGGACAGCTGCACAGCTTACCGACCTAACTAGCTAACGGCAGCTAACTACTGTTAACGATTACTGTAGCAACAAGTAATGTTAGCCTAAAGCTAACATTATCTGTACAAACCTCATTAAATACCCTTGTTAGTGCATTCACTGTCATCAAACTTGTCTTAAAACTTTTATGACATATTTGTGACAAGTCCAAATGGTTCCACTTTACTTAAGGTCAAGGAAAAATATTCATGACAAAATTATACTGGTCTCATGACCCCCAATGTAAACCAACCACCTAATGACAGTTTAATGTAATGTTAACACATTAAGCTAAATCATTTCTTAAAGTTTGATAATTAGGCCTGCCATGACAGACTTATGACTTCAAGCTTAATGGGAAGTTGTCAAAACAAAGACATTGACAGCTTATGTTGTCTTTGTTAATGTCAAGTGGTCATAAAACCAACATCTCATACAATGCCAAGATGGCATTAGAAGTGCCAGAAATGATCAAATGACAACAGTCATGCACATTCAAAAAGACTCCATGTTGGTCAGTCTTATGCACACTCCTTCAAATAAACTTACTGAGATGCGATATGGAAATATGTGATGTGATGGAATAGTTCTGCTCTGAGACAAGTGTTAATCGGTAATGGTATTTTGAGATGTTTGATTGATTGTAAGGTCAGTAAATTATACTGTTACCTGTGGCCCTGTCTCGATATAAAGACAACATGATGAAAGTAGAGATGCAGTACGGAAAGCACACCACCAGGTGGCAGACCAGTCTGATCACAAGATGGAGGAGGTCTGAGGCTGGGGGCGGAGCTGCAGAGGTTGGTGGGTCTGTGGTCATAGGTTTTGCAGTATTGAGAATCAGCTGTCAGATGAATATCTGGATGAATGAACTCCTGAAATCAAAGGTAACCTCCTCACCTGTGACAGAGACCCAGCTGGGTGGAGACTCTCCAACACTGCTGATGAGACACTTGTAGAGGCCTTCATCAGACCTGGAAACATGGTGGATGGTCATGTGACCTGCAGGCTCAGTCCTGATGAAGGAGCCATCTTTATAGAAACCAGCTGGGAGGTTGGAGGACCTCTTTGTTTTACAGGTCAGAGTGAGGTCTTCTCCCTCCATCACAGGGAGGACAGGACTCTGCAGGATCACTGGTCCACCTCAACACAGAGACAAACTACAGCATGTCATCCATTCACACACAGCTTCATCAACACTGACTCCACAGTCTGATCTTACCAGTGACAGTGATGGTGATGCTGTTACTGGTTGCTCCCTCTCTGGACTCACACCAGTAAACTCCACTGTCCCCTGGGATCATGAAGCTGATGGTACAGAAAGAACCAGCAGGTCTTCCCCAGCCATCTCCACACTGAGTCCTGGTTTCTCTGGTTGTGTTACTCCTCAGAGTCCATCCAGCAGAGCTGTCGTCCTCCTCACAGCTCAGAGAGACAGATTCATCTTTAAACAGCTGAGAGCTGCTGGGACTCGCAGTCAGAGAGACTGGAGGGGGGGAGGGAAGAGGAAGTAGTAGTTAAAAAACTAGTTGATTATTACTGCTACTGTGACCATCACTGCTTTCGACAAAGCGGGCCTCTGATGCTTCACATTGATTCTCTAGGACACTTAAGGAATCAGCTCATGTCTTTACTCTTGCAATAATTGATCTAAGCTGGGAAACCTTCCTTCATGTTTGCTCCCAGGATGCTCCAATATCTTAACCTCATTGTGTGTGATGTTTTTCATCTTTACCTTTCTTGTATTCTACTTTTGACCACAACAAGTATATCTACATTGAAACCACTCAGAGTTTCAAAGGGATGTGGTTAACTATATCTGGTATTCTGGGGAGTTTCAAAGTGTGAACAAGCCGGCAGATGTAGATGTAGGTGTGATGTACCATTGCATGTGCAGGTTTGATGAATACCAAACTTTTTGTTCGTACAAACACTTTTCACACGCACACTGTCTGAAAAATTGTTTTACACATGCTTTGATAAATGAGGCCTCGGGCTTCTCAGTCATGAACAATAAAGAGATCTGTACTTTGAATACACACAATAACCCTCAACACATTTTAAAAGTACTCTGAACAGGACTTTCTATCTAGAGAAGAAGTGTACTGACCTTGGTCTGTTGGGCAGCTCAGCAGTGAGATCAGAACTGAAGAGATAAGACATTCAGGTTAGTTGGAGTTTGGTTCGGTTCAAAGTTTAAAAAAAATCAAATAACACTATGAAACATTTACACAAACTTTCATTCTTCAATTGTAATAATTTGAGCATTCCAGAAGCGATGTTCTAAGCCAAACATTGCTGTATAACCTAGACTTTAGATTTCTCTGTTTTTTGCATTTCATTTAGTATTTTTTTAAGCTTTGTTATTATAAATGCACAAAGAGTTTACTTACAAAGCAGCCGCAGCAGAGATGGCTCCTCCATCCTGGCATTTGGCCAAATGATGTCTACACTTTGTTCACTTCATAGTCGCATCAAGTAAACCCCCCTCCTCCTTCCTATGTGACCCACAGTGTGGTTGATGAGAAGCCGCCTCGGCCAAAGTTGGATACTTTGCACATACAGTTGCACATGCATGCATACTCTCATGCATTCATGCATTCATACACATCCTGCATAATGTGAGTATGAGTGTTTTTGTGCAGAAGTATATATTAAAACTGAAGAACATATGTATGTGCAAGTAAATTTAAATCTTGGCCTCGGCAGCTTCTTATAATCTTGAAACAAACGAGCCATCTCTTTGTAGGTGCAGCTTCCTCCCAACTACCCAAGGTATGGGGGGTGAAGTGAACTCAGCAACACCTTGCCTCTGTTTAACCACTGAAATGTGGTCCGAAATAGACTATACCCTATACACGGCAGAAAAAGTCTGCAACATTGTTTTAGCCTGTGGGGTTCTGCACAACATCTCGCAGGAAAACACGGTGCCATAAATGTAGTGATGGAGCCAGATGACCCGATGCCGAACAAGTGTGAGTGAGATGCTCATTGTAAAACTCTCCTTGGATGAAAGCATCATATCAGTTGAGTCAGCCAGCCAGCAGGTGGCAGCACAGCTCCTTCACTTTCTTTACACATGCTCAGTTCAGCTCACAGTTCACTCTGTTGGCTCACTCTTTCATTTAGGCAGTCTTGTATAAAGTACTTGAAATCCATACTTGAGTAAAAGTATATAATAACTTTGGTAGAAGTTAAAATTTCCTTTAATTTAGTTTTCCTGATATTTACTGTACTTCAGTATCAAAAGTAATTTTCTGATTTTAAGTTTACTGAAGTATTAGATGTAAAAGTACTTCTTTTTTTTATTATGGCCAACGTGTGTAACGTTATCTTCATCACCACTGTCAGCGGGGTGGTCATCGTCTGTTACCATGGCGTGTGCATTAAGTAGGAATCCATAGAGGAGGTGGGGGAAAGGAGGATGGCATCAATCATGGGCAACACCCCCCCCCCACCACATAAGACAGTGAGTTCCCTGAGCAGCTCCTCAGTGCTACCACAGGTCCTTCATTCCAGCAGCAGTCAGACTCTTTAATACAACATCATAATGTAGCACTGCTAGCTGTCTCTGCAATATGAGCCATCACTGGACAATATTCTGCACTATACATATTTAATCATTTATTATTCTGTGTTCCCTGCAACTGTGCAATATGAAATTTCTATTCATCCGCACCTTACTCATCTGTATATCTGTGTTTATATACTGTCTGTTATTACAAGGGTTTTTATTGTTTTTTATTACTATTATTATTATAACTAATTGTATTGTTATACTTATTCTTATACTTTATGTAAATGTGTTCTCCTATGTCTACCTATTGTGTATATGTGTTATTCTGATGTGTGATTTTTTTTTCTTTTGAGCTGCTGTAGCACAGGAATTTACCCAGTGTGGGATTAATAAAGTCTTATCTTATCTTATCTTATCTTATCTAGGAGCAATGATTCGCCAAACCTGCTTGCAGTTCGTCTGCAACTAAACACAATGAAGGAAGAGGAGTTTAGTTCTAACATGTTATTTTATCTGAATACAAAACATGTAATTTAACTAAAACACACACATTCAGATACACCTACATCCTTGATAATAAAGTCACCACTGTTGAGCTGATTATGAATGTGTTCAGTCTAGGGCTGTGAGTTTAACGCTTTATTAACGGCATTAACGCAAACCCATTTTAACGCCAAAGAGTAGCAGGCTAACGTTACGTTTTGAGTGGATGGCGAGCGTGATGCCAGCGAAATGGATGCCAGTAAGATTCTGAATGGAAAGTTTACTTTTGAAAAGTTGCCGAATGGTTCTATTGACAAGACCAAAGTGATCTGTGGGTTTTGTGTTTGTGAACTGAGCTATTGTCGCATCTGAAATACCACTTGATGGCCAAGTACACAGCTGATGTGAATTCTCCGCTCCCTCGCCAAAGCCAGGCGACAATGGATGACTTCAGACAGAAGCACATGGATACCACAACTAAGAACAAACTTACTGCAGCCATAGCTAAATGGGTGGCTACTGCATGTAGGCCTGTTAATGTTGTGGAGGACGAGGGTCTAGCTGATATCATTCGCATCGCATCCAACGACCGGACCTACGAATTGCCTTCGAGAGCCACCATTACAAGCCACGTACAGAAATTGTACAAAAACGGAGAAGGCTAAGGTACAGCAGGCGTTGGAGAATACAAAAGTAGTCGCGCTCACTGGTGATTACCGGACATCCGTCAGTAATCACAACCACCTCGGGGTCACAGCCCATTACTTTGATCCACAGTGGAAACTTCTAAAGACAGAAGAGAGGCACTTTGCTGACGCTGTTGCAGAGCACTTTATGCAAGTAGCTAGAGAGTGGGACATCGAACACAAAGTTGTCTCACTGACCACGGATAGTGCACGCAACATGATTGCAGCGGCCAGTCAGCTCCCCTTTGAGCACATGGCGTGCATCGCACACACAGTGTGCACCGAGGCGTCACCTGTTTCTCTAACCAACAGCCCATTTGACAGCGCAGTGGCAAAATGCAGAAAGGTTGCGGGAACATTTTAAGCACAGCCCGGCAAACCAAGCGGAGCTCGAGCAGCAACGAGTCGCACATCATCAGAAGAAAGAGTCACTCGCACAGGAAGGGTCAACCAGATGGAATAGTACCCTGGAAATGATCACGCGTGTTCAGCGGAATGCTGAACCACTGAAAGATGCACTGGCCCTGCACACAACCAACATCGCCATGCCAACAGTTACCGAGCTGAAGAAACTGAAGAAGCTCGAGGCTGTGCTGGAGCAGGTAGGCTATGCATGTGTCAAAGATTAGAGTGTGTGTGTGAGTGTGGTGAGTGAGTGAGTGAGTGAGAGAACTCTGTGTGAATTACAGTAGGCCTAACTAGTTCCCCACAAAAGTGATTCCCCATATTATTGCAGGTATGTGTCTGAACTTCTGGGAGGAGAGAAGTTTGTGTTTTGCTCAGCGGTGCTGCCAGCCTTATGTCATCTGTCCCGAGTGATGGAGGTCACTGAGGACGACCCAGCTTACATGATCAAGTTGAAGGGAACCTTCGCAGCAGACATGGAGGGTCGCAAGGAGAAGACCAACATCACATGGCTGAGAGTTGCAACAGCACTTGACCCAAGGTCAGATTGCCATCCTTCATTCTTACACTCATCCTCATTCTCAGCATTGTGTTTCTCTCAGTGGGTTTGTTTTGTTAGGTTGTTTGCTTCTTTACTTTGTATTTTCATTTAGCACTGTAGAGATAGGGGTATTGTCGCAATTTTGTTATACCTGCACCTGTACTTCTATTTAAGTTGCATTTCATTTCAAGGTTTAAGGACCTCAAGTGTCTGAGCAAACCTGACAGGGCTGAGGTGTGGAATACGATCCGCGCCTTGCTCAAGGAGATGGAGAGGCCTGCACAGCCGGATAACCAAGTCACGCCTGAGCCTCCTGCGAAGAAACCAACTCTCATGCTTGCAAACGAGTCTTCGTCTGATGAAGAGGAGGACAGCATTAACCAATGTCTGGAGCGCTACAAGTCAGAGCCTCTTACTGGCATGGATGACTGTACCCAGGAATGGTGGTCCACAAATGAAGGGGCACGCGGTGAAATGGCCCGCCTTGCACGCAAGTATTTAGCAACACCGGCCACATCAGTACCTTCTGAAAGGTTGTTTTCACCGTCTGGGCATGTTGTACAAAAGAAGCGAGCTTTCCCTGTTGTCAGAAAATGTCAACAGGCTTGTCTGTTTGAGTAACTGGCTCAAAGCAAAGAAGCAGTAGACTTACCTTTTATTGCTAACCGTTACTGTTCATTCTTTGAGATAAAAGGGTGGGTTGATGAGCCTCTGGTGAATAAAGATCAGTAGCCTCACTGCTATGTTCAAAGCAAACTTGAGAAAAAGAGGGTATTAAGCCATGGTTCAACTGCAATATAGGCTGAGACCTAGTTACCTTACATGTGCACTTTGTAATTTGATTTTGTATCGCCCTGTTTAGATCCCTTAGAAAGGGCTGTTGAAGGGGCTATTTGTGTGACAAAGTATATTTTTCACCCTTTTATTGATGGACAGTGTTACATTATGTGAGAGATTATTTCCTCCAAGTGTGAATGTCAGTTTTGAACACTACATTATATGCCAATTTTGTTTTCAATAAAAAAAAAAAAACATTTGCAAAAAGCAAGCCAATCCACTTTTCCATGTCTTTTCCAGCATTAAAATAAAAAAAAAATAATGAGACAAAAAGAAATCAAGGGACATTTAGAATAGATTAAAATGTGTGATTAATTGCGAGTTAACTATGACATTAATCGCGATTAAATATTTTAATCGCTTGACAGCACTAGTTCAGTCCAAATGATAAACAGAGAGAGAGAGAAGAGGAGACTAAAGTCACCCGCATCAGAACTGCATTCTTTTAATCTGAAGGAGAGGACAAATGACTAGATAAAACACAACCCCAGATAAGTGGACGAAGATGGAAGGACGGATAGATAAAATAGGCAGCAGAGTGAGTCACTGAGTATGAATTATTTTAAATCCGTGCGGACTTTTCTCATGAACTATATGTTTGAAAAGGCAATGCATGCGGTATGCACCACATTAGTCAATATCCACAACGTTCCACTCCCGGGATTGCTCCGGTGCCGCAGGAAATTCAGCAAGATGCATGTCTTTTCACAGATGTCCTTCCCCTTGTTCTTTTTTGTGTTGGTGATCAAAACTCCGGTGGATTTATGAGGACTATGCATGGTTAACTGCTCCTCAGATCTCTGCCGGGGTAAATCCAGACAGCTAGCTAGACTATCTGTCCAATCTGAGTTTTGTGTTGCACGACTAAAACTACGTACACGTTTCACCAAAACAAGTTCCTTCCCAAGTCTATTTTGCAGAGGCACGGTGGCTCTACTTGGTGCTTAGCAACGCCTGATGATTGTGATTGTTTTTTAAATGAATGCCATTAAACCAAAACACGTTTTTCTCCCATTCAACACATCTACTAACTCCTACTGATACAACCGAGCTGTGATGGAGCTCTGTAGCCGATGTCACGTGATCACCCGGCAGTCTCCTAGTTTTCGTATATCATACGTTTTAGTGTGCATAACTTTTCATACAATATCACCTTAATGGTTTTTGACCTTATATTTTGCTGGGGGAAAATAACAAATGAATATACTCTGTTACAGTCATGTTTATAGTATGCATGGAATTTATCAGTTAATTAAATAATAAAGTAAAAGGGGAATGAGCATTGTGAATTATTTATTTTCTTCCCCTACTGTTAAGAGGATATTGTTTAACACTGGTTAACACTTGGATGGATTTGGACTGGAAACCAGGTTGACCAGGTTGTTTGCCTCTCTGTTTTTCATTGTACTTGCATAATAAAAACAATTCTAAAAAAAAAAGAAATCTATCAGTTAATTTTATCTGTAGTTTCTAGATTTTAGAGTCCAATTTCTTCAGTGTCTCTATTTTCGATGTCCATATATTCGAGGGCGCAAAGCATATAATATGTAAAGAAGGAAACTGGTTCTCTATAAAAAATAAATAAAAAAAAACCGTGAGAAAAAGCATGGCAGATAATAACAAACTGACTGAATGCTAGTCTAAAAATATACATTTATGAACTACTGCTCTTAACTGAAACCATTCAATGAGTCACTTGTCATAGCAAAAAAGAACAGTTGTACATTTTGCATTAAAAGCGAGCAGTGGAAGTTAATATGACTTAGGAAATTGCCATGAGAGAGAGACAGGGAGAAACAGAGTGAAAGAGATATTTATACATCATATTCTAGCGTTGTAGAAAACCGATCTTCATGGTAAATGTCCTGAGTAACATTATCTTCTGCTTACTTTTGAGGTAAAGAATAAAATGGTTAATTTGCGCAAATGATTAGTAGCCTAATCCTTGAATGGTATGATTATGATGGTTTCAGTTCAGAGCGGTGGTCAATATATGTATATGTACCTGTTTCTTTTTTTTTAAATAATGTGTTTCACGTTATCATACTTCCACAAGAAGCTGCTGCTCACTTTGTATTCATACATACAGAGGGTTTGTACAGAAATACATAAGCTAGTCGTCTAGCTGGCCTGATCATACCCAAGTGTATTGTAGTGTGTGATGTATATTCTTCATGTTATGCCCGTCGGTGTCTGATGTAAGGACTATTTGTTTGTATCATATGTCTGATGTCTTGTGATAAAGTGCCTTGCGATTGTGCCGCAAAACCAACTGCCCCTCGGGGACAATGTAGTTATCTAACCTAACCTACCATACTATTGCAAATATAATAAAACAAGTGTCCTTTTTACAAGCCGCCACAAGATGGTGCACTAGTGTAATGCGAGGAACCTGGTGTTTACAAGTGTTTTCAAGCTCTTTGTATTTCAGTCGTCAGTGTATATAATATATAAATACTGTATAAATACTTTTTTGTTACATTTGTATCAAGTTGTGTTACTTTTATATATTCACTTTTTTTGCACTTTTCTTACTATGAACACAGCTAAAGCAAATATCCAACCTCATGTTGAAGTTTTGAATGTGTTGAGCAGGATCAGAGACTGGAGGAAGGAAGTGATCCTGAGAGACTGAGATCTGAATCTGATGGAGGGTCTCTGGTCTCAGCTGAAGAGACCTTTGTCCAACATGTTGAGTATTTCAGGAACACACTAAAACTTGTTTTTTAATGCTTCTTGCCAGCGATATTACCCAACTGTGGCCAGAGAGTCTGTGGAGGGTCAACAAGATCTTTGTTACAAAGTGGACCCGGCCTGTTGCAGCGATTGGCTACAGGAAGGAGGAAGTCTGTTCTTGGAGCCGTTCTGCCTTTCAACGCAATCATTACGAATGACCAGAGGGTTTCGCTCTGATCGTAAGAAGCATAAGACACATCTTAACGGTTTGTTTGGCACTCCAAACTTATGAGCCTCAGGTAACTGCTGAAGGTGAGAAACACAACACACAGTCCAACTGACTCACCTGGACAGTGTCCAAGTCCTCTGTGTCTTTGTGTTTCTAACCTCCAGTCTCCCCTTATCATTTTGGTCTTCAAGGCCTTAGTTAAAAACAGAGAGAGAGCTCCCCGACTTCTTCTCCTCTGCAGCCAATCAATTCAAACAGGACTTTGTACGAAGTTGTAGGAAGTTGTTACGAAATCTTGGAAGTGCACGGCTCGGTGCTTGGACCCTCTGCGCACAGCGCCGACCGCACTGAACGCAAGAAGCAACAGCCTGCACGAAACACGTCTTAACAGTTAGCTTAGCTCTCCAAACTAGCCTGAACTCACTTCTCTAATCCTAACAGCTCCAAATATTGAGCTCTTCTTCTTCGGGGTGAAAACGTTACTGTGGAGGTAAGGTCAAAAGTTCAATGTGTGCTGCGGTGCTGTACCCTTTGGCCGAATACGATCACCTGTGTTTTTTAGCTTAAAAATAATCGGTTCGTTTTAAGAATGTATTTATTCATTTTTCAAATATAAATTATACTATTTACACATATAACACTTTTTTTATTTATTTATGAATCAACCACAGTCATTTCTTGGGGGTGCTAAGGGGCTAGCCCCTCCCTGGCTCCGCCTATGCTTCCATGCTCTAGATGCAAAGAAACACGCACATCATTGTGGTTTAACTGAACGAATCCTGAGTATTCATTTCCTGGTCTACCATTCAACGAACACAAAATGAAAGGGGAAAACTTGAGAAGTGACCGTTGGAGTCAAAAAGTCTCTGGCCATTTGTGCTGCAGTAGAATCGGTCACATCTTTTCCTACAATACACAACATAAGATAGATTATACTTTGAATTGCAAATTATTTTTCTTTTTCCATTGTTGGAGTGTCACTTGTAAACATCAGGTTCCTCCCATTATATCAGGGCGCCATCTTGTTGCGGCTTGTGAATAAGACACATTTTACATTGGCAGTGTTTCAGTTATGCATTTAGGTTACAAGTTCATGAAAGGACACCTGTACTGTCTTGGCTTTACTACTTTATTGTCCTCAGTTACACTTATACTGTAGCTGTGAGTAACTGTTTGTGTGAATGCAGATATTAAAGGTTGTTTCAGAGGAAAGTCTAGTATTAGTTGTGAATGATAATGTTTAAACATTTAAACAGTGGGCATGGATTACTGAACAGGCCTACCGGGCCTTCACCTGCAAAATGTCCCTCAACAAGGCGCCAACCAACCAAGATATAAAAGAGAAGTGCTAATAAACAGTATATTCACACAGCTTTCACTAATGTTGATGCTTGGATTAGCCATGTTGGATTGTGATGTCGGAGTTGATGAGGTCCAACAGCAGTTGGTAAGCCAGTATAAGCCTCCTAAATCCTCTTTATATATGACTATGTCACATCTCAGCTACAAGGAAACAGGCTGTTTGGTATGAGAGAAGTGAAGTTATGATCACATTGGAACAAAGCACAGAGAGAAAAGATGCTCATCATTTTATTTTATTTGATCTGAAGAGATTAAAAACTGTAAAAACTTTATTAAAAACAACTATCTGCTGCTAAAGTCCAGTTCAGAGCAAAGTTTGCAACGAGAAGAACCCTTTACTTCTGAAGTGAACCATTTCAGCTCGACTAAAACCAGCTGATGGTGTCTCTGCGACTCAGCTGGTTATGTTTTCAGAGGCTGGTTTTGGAACAGTCAAATCAGCTGCAAACTACAGAAATGAAATGATCCATTTTATTTACTATGTTTCAAACTGTCAGCTGTTGGAAATGGCAGAACTTTATACGGAGGCTCAACGAGCTCTTCAGTCATCTCAATGCAAAGGATACACTTTCTCATCTCATTGGTGTAAACTAACAGGTTTCAAAACTTGTTTCCATCGCAAATCTTTGGACTGAACTGGGCTTAGGTTAACATCCTCCATCTACAGGTCAGAGTAGAACATGTGGAGATCCACAGGGAAGCTTTCTGTTTCTGATTTGAGGACTTGAAACATTTCAGCTTCTTTTCAGATCAGTTCAAAAGTGATGCTCCGTGGTGACAGCAGTGATGACATCATCTTAGTCTTCATCCAATCCCTCCTCAGCTTGGGTGGGTGGGGTCATCAACACAGAGACAGGCAGGTCTTTTCCTACAGTCAGAACAGGTTAGAAAGAAAATGTAGATGATTGATGAGCTGTTAACTGATCAACAATAGAGTGGTGGTGTGAGATTGATTGATTGATTGTAAGTTCAGTTAATGATTCAGAGTATTACCTGCTGCCCTGTCTCGATATAAAGACACCATGATGAAAGTGGAGATGCAGTATGGACAGAACACCACCAGGTGGACGACCAGTCTGATCACAAGGTGGAGGGGGTCTGAGGTTGTGTCAGAAGGTGGCAGAGAGCTTGGAGGTGGTGGACTGAAATCAAAGGTAACCTTGACCCAGCTGGGTGGAGACTCTCCAACACTGCTGATGAGACACTTGTAGAGGCCTTCATCAGACCTGGAAACATGGTGGATGGTCATGTGACCTGCAGACTCAGTCCTGATGAAGGAACCATCTTTATAGAAACCAGCTGGGAGGTTGGAGGACCTCTTTGTTGTACAGGTCAGAGTGAGGTCTTCTCCCTCCATCACAGGGAGGACAGGACTCTGCAGGATCACTGGTCCACCTCAACACAGAGACAAACTACAGCATGTCATCCATTCACACACAGCTTCATCAATACTGACTCCACAGTCTGATCTTACCAGTGACAGTGATGGTGATGATGTTACTGGTTGCTCCCTCTCTGGACTCACACCAGTACATGCCACTGTACCATGGGGCCACGTAGCTGATGATACAGGAAGAACCAGCAGTTGTCCCCCAGTCAACTCCACCCTGAGTCCTTCTTTCTCTGGTTGTGTTCCTCCTCAGAGTCCATCCAGCAGAGCTGTCGTCCTCCTCACAGCTCAGAGAGACAGACTGTCCTTCAAACATCTGAGATCTGCTGGGACTCACAGTCAGAAAGGCTGGAGGGGGGGGCGTTTAGTGAAAACTAGTTGATTATTACTGCTACTGTGACAATCACTGCTTTCGACAAAGCGTGACTGGGCCTCTGAGGCTTCACATTGATTCTCTAGGACACTTAAGGAATCAGCTCATTTCTTTACACAATCAATAATTGATCTAAGCTGGGAAACCTTCCTTCATGTTTGCTCCCAGGATGCTCCAATATCTTAATCTCATTGTGTGTGATGTTTTTCATTTTTACCTTTCTTGTATTATACTTTTGAACACAACAAGTATCACTACATTAAAACCACTCAGAGTTTCAAAGGGATGTGGTTAACTATATCTGGTATTCTGGGGAGTTTCAAAGTGTGAAAAAGCAGGCGGATGTAAATGTACGTTTGATGTATCGTTGTTCATGTGCAGGTTTGATAAATACCAAACCTTTTGTTTGTACAAATACTTTTTATACACACACTGACAAATTATTTTACACATGCTTTGATAAATGAGGCCTCTGGCTTCTCAGTCATAAAATTTTCAAAAAATAAACAAATCTGTACTTTGAATACACACAATAACCCTCTACCCAGTTTAAAAGTACTCTGAACAGGACTGAGTATCTAGAGAAGAAGTGTACTGACCTTGGTCTGTTGGGCATCTCAGCAGTGACATCAGAACTAAAGAGAAGAAGAGACATTCAGGTTAGTTTGGGTTTTTGTCGGTTCAAGGTCTAAAAAATTAAAATAACACTGAAACATTTACAGAACCTTTCAAAATTCTCATAATTTTAACAGTCTAGAAGCATTGTTTTAAGCCAAACATAGCTGTATAACATAAACTTTAGATTTCTCAGTTTTCTTGCATTTCTTTGAGTATTATTTTCAGCATTGTTATCATAAACGCACAAAGAGTTTACTTACAAATCAGCCGCAGCAGAGATGGCTCCTCCATCCTGACTTTGGCCAAATGATGTCTACACTTTGTTCACTTCATAGTCACATCAAGTAAACCACCTCCTTCTTGCTATAGTCACATAGGAAGAAGAAGGTGGTTTACTTTGTGAGAAGCCGCCTCGGCCAAAGTTGAATACTTCAGTTGCACATGCATGCATACTCTCATGCATTCATACATACACACACATCCTGCATAACATCAGTATGGGGGTTTGTGTGCATATATACGAATTTAATGGGAAGGAAAGGTGATCTAAGCAACTTTGAGCGTGGCATGGTTGTTGGTGCCAGACGGGCTGGTCTGAGTATTTCACAATCTGCTCAGTTACTGGGATTTTAACGCACAACCATTTCTAGGGTTTACAAAGAATGATCTGAAAAAGGAAAAACATCCAGTATGCTGCAAAATGGGCAAAAATGCCTCGTTGATGCTAGAGGTCAGAGGAGAATGGGCCGACTGATTCCAGCTGATCAACTTTGATTCAAATAACCTCGTTACAACCAAGGTAAGCAGCAAAGCATTTGTGAAGCCACAACACGCACAGCCTTGAGGTGGATGGGCTACACCAGCAGAAGAGGAAGTGGAACACAGCAACACCTTGCCTCTGTTTAACAACTGAAATGTGGTCAGAAAAAAGTAAAATAATAGACTGTGTAGCTGCACACTATGAAACTACACACCAAGCATCAACCAGCTTTATTGCCAAGCAGGTTTCCATGTGAAGGTATTTGCCTTGAGGTTTTGGTGCAGTCAAAATATGACTATGTGCAAGGGTTAAAATGTCGGCCAAATACACCGGGTCCTTTAAAAACAAGTGTGAGTGAGATGCTCATTATAAAACTCTCTTAGGATGAAAGCATCATATCAGTTGAGTCAGACAGCCAGCAGGTGGCAGCACAGCTCCTTCTCTTTCTTTACACATGTTCAGTTCAGCTCACAGTTCACTCTGTTGGCTTGGTCTTTCATTTAGGCTGGGTATGTTTTAATTTAACCATGACTATATGACAGTAACTTTTGCTGTGTTTAGCCAAAATAAAGAACAGTCAAATTGTCAAAGAAAACATGTCATCTCACCACAGAGTGTCCAAACCAACAGCTGATTCATTTCAGAAAGACTCAATAATCAGAGACAAAACTTAGACAGTTAAAAGGTGCAGTAGGTAAGACTTATAAAATATAATAATACACACACACACACACACACACACACACACACACACACACACACACACACACACACACACACACACACACACACACACACACACACACACACACACTTTTTTTAAGCTTTTGCCCTTTTGTTCACAAACAAATACACACAGCAAAAATACACTGCAGATTTTTGTTCTTAGTGCACACGGCACACACACACGTTTCCTAGCAACCTTCCTCTGAACAGTACCACCCATCCCAGAGAGCGTGTTGTTGAACTCACCTGTCTGAACGTGAAGTGGAGGATCATCCATCAGCATGTTAGCATTTAGCATGTTAGCTACAACCAGCATGCACCTGTTGGTGAAGGAACATGGCAGCAGGTGTCTTCTTCTTCTTCTTCTTCTTGGTGAATTACCGCCACCATCTGGTGTGGAGGGTGGATCAGGATATCTAATATTAGGCTGTGTACAGTACCAAAAAACTAAACTAAAATAATAATAATGATTAAAAAATAAATCAAATTGAACTCAAATCTTCTTAGTATATTAATGTTTACATTAATGTAAACTTATGAATATAGGCTACTCATATTAAAAATGTATTAAATAAAATGAAAATGTGTGTATTCATATATATATATATATATATATATATATATATATATCAAGACAAAATATAAAAATATACTTCAAAGTGGTGAGTATTTACCACAACCTTTTATTATTTTTGTGAACATGTTTTCACAAACACTTCTTTGCAGCAAACAGAATGTTGAGAAGATGTGTGCAGTCTATTGCTCCAATGACTCTAGGGAATCCTTTCATATGAAAAAAAATATATATATATAGGCCTATATATATTAAAAAACATTCTTAACATGTAGCTACTGTAGACTATTGTATAATACTTAAGTGCTCTAAGTGCAAGCTGCTTTTTGAAGGAAAAAAAAACTGATTGTGAAAGGTTAAATTTGTTCATGTCACCCTATCAATATATCTTACCGGCAATTTTATAAAATCCCTCTTTTATGGACATGGTCGATAAATGTCCAGCGAACACAATAAAGCTATTTATGTACCCCTGCAGTGCTGGGACCACCTGTCAAACTTCAGATTGAGATCTCGAATTCAGAACATAACCTGCCCCGGAGCAGGTTAGCCGTGCAGCGTAAGATACCATGGCAACGAACACCGATTAAAGCCAAGCTACTTTCATAGTACCAAAAACCCAGGGTTGGTGGAAACTAAACTGAAACATAGCTGGCTATCCACCTAAACCAGCTTCATGGTATAGGCCCCTGATCTGAGTTCAAACTGAAAAAACTTTGCCTCAATATATGAAATTCCAATGACTGAGTCCTGTTATCATGTTCCAGGGAGAGGACCTGCAGTGTTATTCAGTGAGGGGGGAGGAGATTATCATGCTGCTGCTGCTGATCAGAGACAGGCCTGGTCTGACTGCTGGTGACTAAAGTCAGGGTTAATTGTCAAATGATGTCCTACCCCAAAACATGTTGGTCAGGTTTTTATTATGAAGGATTTTATTGGACGTTAGGAGATTTTTTTGTGGAAGGCTCATCTCTGTTGGCAGCAGAGCAGCTCAGCTGATGAGTTCAGACAGATGTCAACTTTCATCATCTCAGCTCAGAGCTCAAACACTGACCGGTCTATTGAATGTTGGAGAAGAAGAAGAATATTTTGGTCCAAAGACTTTCTATATTTCTCTTAACTGTGGGTTAAAGTGTCAGCTTGGGTATTTTATTCAGTTTACAGTGTGAATAGTAACACTATCCAAGTGTTCATATTCAAAGAATCTGACTATGTGTGCACATACACACAAACAAAAAGAGGATATGACACAGGCAAATCTATCTATAAATTGCAGGAACGTCTGTCTGTCTTTGTGTGTGTGTGTGTGTGTGTGTTTGTGTGTGTGTTAAGCGCATATGTCTTGAACCGTTAGGCCGATGGATTTCAAACTTGACAGGTGTCTTGCTATGGGCACGAGTAACTGCAGTGCCAAGTGTGACGTTGTTTGGATAAGAAACGCAAAATATATTGTTAAATATAAAAGAAGTACACATTGGCTTTTGCTGCTCTAGCCACTGGCCACTCCCCCTCTCACACTGCATGCAAACACTGACTGAGCATCTGTTTGTGTCGTGACTCACTCTACACCGTCTCTCTCTCTCGCGCACACGCACGCACGCACACACACACACAGGTGGTTGATGTTCGCAGATATGTGCTGATTAGCTCTCATAATGAGCAAGGTGGGTAGCACACTGCCATGATGCTAATGTCTGATTACTCCACATTTTAATTGTGATATTTTGCGATTACATTCTGATTCTGCAACGTTCTCTGTCAGGTAAATCAGTAAGTTAGGAGTACCACCTCGGGTCTCTCTCTCTCTCTCTCTCTCTCTCTCTCTGCACTCTGTCTATTAGTTTGAGGTGCTGAACAAACCTTTAAGATGGGTCTCATGCTTCTTACGGTCAGTGTGGTGCGGATGGCGTGCATGGTCACGGCGAACCGTCTGGGAGTTGCAGCCCAGTCTCACGCCAGGTCGTTATATAGTCACGTTATTGTAATCTATTAAGTCGTGGACAGGTTACGTAAATCCCGTTTTTTTCGTGTGGCCATTACGAAATTGAAAGCAATGCATTTTAATGGGAAGCATATTTCGTGATCCCAGAACGAAAGCGAGTAGCGAGTAGTTGATAAGGCGAACGGGTCAAAAAAGAACGGGGAAAGGAACCGTCACACACGGGACACGCCGACAAAGGAACTGCCACACGCAGGGCGCGATCCCCGGTCTCCGGGGTGAAAGTCCTGTGTTTTTCAGAAAACACAGTTTTCAGTTTTGTTGTGTGGTCGCGAGTGGCGGCCCGTTTTTTTAATTGTTTTAGCCGGCGTGTGGCGCCTCATTTCCCCGATCGCGAGTGGCGGTCCGTTCCATCGTTTAACCGCGTGGTTATAAAAACCTTGCAGACTCTCCACGCAGTCGCCCAGGCTGCAGTTGGGATATATCTCCGACCACATCGCCCCAAATGCGCTGACTGCAAGAAGCATTAAAATAAGTTTGAGTGTGTTCCTGAACTACTGGACATGTTGGACAAAGGTGTCTTCAGCTGAGACCAATTTTTCAATTCAATTCAATTTTATTTATAGTATCAAATCATAACAAAAGTTATCTCGAGACACTTTACAGACAGAGTAGGTCTAGACCACACTCTATAAATTCCAAAACCCCAACAATTACAGTAATTCCCTCAAGAGCAAGCATTAGCAGTGGCTATTGCGACAGTGGCAAGAAAAAACTCCCTTTTAGGAAGAAACCTCGGCAGACCCAGACTCTTGGTAGGCGGTGTCTGACGGGCCGGTTGGGGGCGTGATGAACAGTGGTGATAACAGTCACATTAGAAGTCACAGTGACTTCGAAGGTTATCGTGGAAGTTCATGTCATAGCAGGGCACATCGTGTCATACTGAGTAGTGCAGTCTCCTATACCGGATCCTGACTACTCTGTGCGTATGAACATCACAGCAGGGCGTTGCGGGATGTAACGTGGCGCTGCAGAGCATGGGTGGAGGCGGCGGGTGCAGCAGGACGCAGCAGCATGCGGCCGGGAAATGCCGAGAATCGCAGAGCATAGCTCTGCGAAGAAGAAACATAAGGACTCCGGGGAGTAAACTCCCCAGAGCTAGATTAGTAACAAGCAAGCATTTCTTGGACAGGATGCATACAAAAGTAACAAGTAGAGATGAGAGAGCAGCTCAGTGTGTCTTAGGGAGGAACAGCCTCCCCGGCAGTCTAGAATTGTAATAGCATAACTTAAGAGAGGCAGGTTAAAGAGAGGTGCCTGGTCGGGCTAGAACTCTCCCCAACCGGATCGGGCTGTACTGGCCTGCCTCCCTCTACTCTCGCTAGATTATTAATTATACAGTATATAAAACTGATGACTATGAGGAGAAGCAGGTGGGCCGGGTTAGGCGGACGCTGCAACTCCTCACTCCTTAACTATAAGCTTTATCAAAGAGGAGGGTTTTCAGTTTACTCTTAAATGTGGTGACGGTGTCTGCTCCTCAAACCCAGACTGGGAGCTGGTTCCACAATACTGGAGCCTGATAGCTGAAGGCCCTGGCCCCCAGTCTACTTCCAGAGACTCTAGGAACCATAAGTAGCCCCGCATTCTGGGAGCGCAGTGCTCTAGTGGGACAATAAGGTACTATGAGCTCTTTTAAGTATGATGGTGCTTGACCATTTAGAGCTTTGTAAGTCAGGAGGAGGATTTTAAATTCGATCCTATATTTCACTGGAAGCCAATGCAGAGAAGCTAATACAGGAGAAATATGATCTCTTCTCTTAGTTCTCGTCAGAACACGTGCTGCAGCATTCTGGATCAGTTGGAGAGTCTTAAGGGACTTATTTGGGCAACCTGATAATAAGGAATTGCAGTAATCTAGTCTAGAAGTAACAAATGCATGGACAAGTTTTTCAGCATCGTTTTGAGACAGGATATTCCTAATTTTGGCAATGTTACGAAGATGGAAAAAGGCTATTCTTGAGGTTTGTTTTAAGTGGGCGTTGAAGGATATATCCTGATCAAAAATAACTCCTAGATTTCTGACAGCAGTGCTGGAGGCCAGGGTAATACCATCCAGAGTAACTATGTCTTTCGAAAACGAAATTCGGCGGTGCGTTGGTCCTATCACAATAACTTCAGTTTTGTCTGAGTTTAACATCAGGAAATTGTGGGTCATCCAGGATTTTATATCCTCAATACACGTTTGAAGTCTTGCTAACTGACCACTTTCATCTGGCTTAATTGACAGATATAATTGGGTATCGTCTGCGTAACAGTGATAGTTAATCGAGTGTTTCCTAATAATATTACCTAGAGGAAGCATATATAAGGAGAATAGAATTGGTCCAAGCACTGAGCCTTGAGGAACGCCATGGCTAACTTTAGCGTGCTTGGAGGGTTTATCATTAACATTAACAAATTGGGATCGTTCAGAGAAATAGGACTTAAACCAGCTTAGTGCGATTCCTTTAATGCCAACTAAGTGTTCCAGTCTCTGTAACAGGATGGTATGGTCAATAGTGTCAAATGCAGCACTAAGATCTAGTAGAACAAGAATGGAGACAAATCCTTTGTCTGCAGCAGTTAGAAGGTCGTTAGTAATTTTCACCAGTGCCGTCTCCGTGCTATGATTCTTTCTAAATCCTGATTGAAAATCATCAAATAAACTGTTGCTATGTAGAAAATCACATAACTGATTAGCAACCACCTTCTCAAGGATCTTGGATAGAAAGGGAAGGTTAGATATAGGTCTATAGTTTGCTAAGACACTGTTAGAAGTTAAGGGCAAAAGATGATGAATTTTATCTCTAATTGTTATAATTTTATCATTAAAGAAGCTCATGAAGTCATCACTACTCAGAGCTAGAGGAATAGATGGCTCAGTAGAGCTGTGGCTATCTGTCAGCCTGGCTACAGTGCTGAAAAGAAACCTTGGGTTGTTCTTGTTTTCTTCTATTAATGATGAGTAATAGTCTGATCTGGCCTTTCTTAGGGCCTTCCTATAGGTTTTCAGACTGTCTTGCCATTCCAAACGGGATTCCTCCACTTTGGTGGAGCGCCACTTACTTTTGATGTTTCGTGAGATTTGTTTTAATTTGCGAGTTTGGGAGTTATACCAAGGAGCTAATTTCCTTTGCTTTATCGTCTTCTTTATGAGAGGAGCGACAGAGTCTAAGGTCGTCCGTAGGCAAGTCGTAGCACCGTCTACAAATGTATCAATTTGAGAGGGACTGAAGTTAACATAGAGGTCCTCTGTTATGTTAAGGCACGACATAGACTGGAATGCTGTAGGAATACTTTCCTTAAATTTAGCTATAGCACTGTCAGATAGGCATCTAGTGTAGAAGCTGCTATCTGGTTTAATATGGTCAGGTAACAAGAATTCAAAAGTAATTAAAAAATGATCTGATAATACCAGATTCTGCGGAAATATTATTAAATCCTCAATTTCAATACCATATGCCAGCACAAGGTCGAGGGTGTGGTTAAAACAGTGCGTCGCCTTGTGCACACTCTGACTGAAACCGATTGAATCCAGTAATGAGTTGAAAGCAGTAGTAAGGCTATTGCTGTCAACGTCCATATGGATATTAAAATCACCTACAATAAGTACTTTGTCTGATTTAAGGACTACACATGATAAAAACTCTGAGAATTCAGATAAAAATTCAGAATACGGACCTGGAGCTCGGTAGACAACAACAAATATAATTGGCTGTACTGATTTCCGTGTTGGATGTTGAAGATTAAGAACAAGGCTTTCGAAAGAGTTATAATTTAGTTTGGGTTTAGGGTTAATTAACAGGCTTGAATCAAATATGGCTGCAACTCCCCCTCCTCGGCCTGAGCCTCTAGGAATTTGAGTATTAATATGACTGGGAGGGGTGGCTTCATTTAGACTAACATATTCTTCATGGCCCAGCCAGGTTTCAGTAAGACAGAATAGATCAATTTGATTATCAGATATCAATTCATTTACAGTACTGCTTTAGAAGACAAAAGATCTGATATTTAGTAATCCACATCTAATTTTCCTATCCTTTTCTATCATTACAGTGGTAGTTTTAATTCCAATTAGGTTGTTAAGTATTGCCCCTCTATTCACCACTTTTTGTGGTCTGTTGTTGATAATTACTGGAATAGTACTAGTACTACACGTTACTGGAATAATGCTAGTACTACATGTTATCCTACAGAAAACATTTTCAGATTCATCCACTTGTATAGTGCTATCAAGATCAATACCTGGGGGACATGAATCTGTGATATTTTCAACATAATGTCAATACTTGCCTTCTGTCAGTGTGGTCGTTATGTTGTCAGATAGCATCCTGGCTCCGTGTCGACCAGAGACCCTCCATCAGATTCAGATCTTAGTCTCTCAGGATCACATCCTCCCTCCAGTCTCTGATTTTAGCCTAGAAATCTAGACGCACCCTGGCGGCAGCAAATGTACTTTACCGTCTACCGTTGGCTTGCGAGCTGGAAAAACCAAATTCTGGTCAGGCCAATCACATTGTGTATAGAGTCGGTGGGTGGGCTTAACATAATGACGGCAGGGTTGCCACGGTTTCTCTTGAAAACAAAGAAGATGCTTCTGCTGATGGAGAACAGCGTTTTTTGGAATCGGCTTTGGCTGCGACTCTGGAAGACTTGGAGTTCAGCTTTTCTTTGAGAAAAGAACAAAGAACGGCACTGAAAATCATTCTTAAAAAGGAAGATGTGTTTGGAGTTTTGCAGACCGGATACGGCAAAATTTTTATTTATCAACTAGCGTTGCTCTGGTTGGCTATGAGTGCAGGAATTTGAAAGACAACCGTTTATCCCGCCCCTCAGATTGATCCCTGCCAATGGTGAGATCCTAGACCCAAGAAAACAAGAAAACCTCATAATGCTACAACTATTGCAACTAATTGAGCTTTAATTTTATTGTTTATGGTTTAATGGGAATATCTCATAGACTAATAATATACAGTCTATCTATGGTATATCTCTCCTCTGCCTGCGGCGAAATAAAAGCCTCTTATTTACGGAACCGGTCTAAAAGACCTCCGTCTTACAGCGGGGTCTCCGAGTGAGACTGTCCAAGCGCCGAGCTAGCGGCCCCGGCAGGCGCAAGCTTGCGGCCGCATCACTTTATGGAGCTCCGAAAACTCCGAAAACGTTTGAGAAAATTGTAAATTTGGCAAAAATTTCCGCAAGACTGCCTATATTCGAAATCTACACCGTTCATTTCTCGCCAAAAATATTCTCAGAAGTGAATTTAGTGATGAATAAGATAGCAAAAATTGTTAAAATTGTCCTGTTTTTGGGCTGTCTATGTACCAGACACCCGACCATCATTGAATGCCGAAATTTATGTTGGGATACAGGTGCTGCGAAGGTCATACACGTTACCAACCGATGCATCCTTGGTAAAATGGGCGTGTCAAGAACATTTCCGGGAATCTTATCTGTCCTTGGTGAAATGCGAACTTGTGTATTGGGACAGTACTTTGGCAACACGAGATGACGTTTCACAGGGACACAAGAACACAAGTCAATAGAAGAACACACATTGAGAAACGCCCATTGACTTAAAGTTGCCGATACAACAGCACTTTAAAACTCTGATTAGCCCACCAAACATATTTCAGATACCAGCCAACGAGCCGGGTTTTAACAATCTTTACTGCAGCTCTCATACAGTGACTCAGAAGAGTAATGCAGCAGGCCAAATACACCACACACAGCCAAGCACACACATAAACACACACACGCACGTATCCTCACAGTTTTCACTTTCTACATGAACTAGTTCAAAGTTCAGTTCACAAATTTTAAAATGAACTAGTTCAGGTCATAGTTCATACTTCAACATTTTGAACAAAGTTCACAGTTCCAAAAATGAACTAGTTCATAGTTCTTTTTTTCCATATATTGCTGCGAGCTATTATTTTTCTAAATTATTACCACAGCCCATATAGAACCACAGACAGCAATTATTTTATCAATTTTAACACTGAAACTATGCGTCAGATTTCATCTTCATATCCAATCAGTTCAATGTGCCGTTTCAGGTTTGCTGTGGATGTGACTGAAGTGGGGATTTTCTTTTTGCACAGAAATGTCAGATTTTTCCATCCTCACCGACCTCGTCATAAAACTGGTTTAAATGATCATACGAAGCCTCCACGCTGCTTTGTGTTTTGATGACCCATGCGGCGGTGTTGCCAGATTGGGTGTTTTTTCCGCTACATATGAAGGCCTGTTTACGGTGTGTTTTAGCCCTGGTTTTAGCCTGGAAGGCTCTATAGAAATCTGGCACCCTATTGGACGAAGTTAAACTGAGAGAGCGTGGTGTTCACAGACAACAGAATGAAGGAGTTCACAGTAACATTCATCAGGCAGTAATGCGGTACGTTCAGTTCACGTTCATCCAAAATATGAACGATGGTTCAATGAACGCGTTCAGGCACAACACTGCTTGCATATATGGTCAAAATAATGTAGTCATATCTGTAGTGACTTAATATATCTAAAGAATCCACTGAGGGCGAACATGTTTTCTGGGCAAAAAAAATAAACCAATGCCCAGTGCGCTGTATAACTTTAGATTCAGTGATCCGTTTATTCACATTTTGTTCTTCTACGAGACAGAGATAAGAGTAAAGTTCTTGTATGGACCCCTATCAGCTGACTCCCCCACTGTGGCCTGGCTGTGCGATCCCCTGGTCTATGTACAGCAGGGTGACGTTAAGCATCCTCAGCAGCAATCACGGCCGCGGTCAGCTCATCTTCCTCCGGCCGCTTTTCTTCGTCCCAGTTGGTGACAGGTTCACCATATCTCTCAGTCTCATTTACAGAGAAGTCTCCACACCTTGACGTTTGGGAGTAAAAAACTATCCATTGCTAGTGTAAGACTCACTTCTCTAATCCTAACAGCTCCAAATATTGAGCTCTTCTTGTGCGGTGCTGTACCCTTTGGCCGAATACGATCACCTGTGATTTTTAGCTTAAAAATAATCGGTTCGTTTTAAGAATGTATTTATTCATTTTTCAAATATAAATTATACTATTTACACATTAACACATTTTTTTATTTATTTATGAATCAACCACAGTCATTTCTTGGGGGTGCTAAGGGGCTAGCCCCTCCCTGGCTCCGCCTATGCTTCCATGCTCTAGATGCAAAGAAACACGCACATCATTGTGGTTTAACTGAACGAATCCTGAGTATTCATTTCCTGGTCTACCATTCAACGAACACAAAATGAAAGGGGAAAACTTGAGAAGTGACCGTTGGAGTCAAAAAGTCTCTGGCCATTTGTGCTGCAGTAGAATCGGTCACATCTTTTCCTACAATACACGACATAAGATAGGTTATACTTTGAATTGCAAATTATTTTTCTTTTTCCATTGTTGGAGTGTCACTTGTAAACATCAGGTTCCTCCCATTATACCAGGGCGCCATCTTGTTGCGGCTTGTGAATAAGACACATTTTACATTGGCAGTGTTTCAGTTATGCATTTAGGTTACAAGTTCATGAAAGGACACCTGTACTCTTGGCTTTACTACTTTATTGTCCTCAGTTACACTTATTGAGCGTCAGCGTCAGTTCTGGCAGGCCAGGTAGTCAAGTCGCTGCTAACGCTATTGGCCAACAACACGGTCTCATCAGCTGATCTGCTCCAGCTGAGCTGCATCAGCTGATCTGGATAAGCGCATGAGCTGGTCAACACCCCTCGCTGCTTAATGGCTACACTCAAACAGGGCGCCCTATTTAAAACAGATTCAGTTTGCTCCTACCTGCTTGCTGCTCGCTTCTCTGCCGCCCGCCACCTCCCCTGCTCCTCGTTGTCGTGTATAACGTGGTATTTGCTTCTATGTCGTCGTTGCTGCTCTGTTCATGTGGGGGATAGTTCAGCTCACGCAGTCCTAAACTGTGTAGCGTTCACTAATGCTGCTGCTGTCCTCTGACTCTCTGCTATTTCATGGTGCTCATGAAAGGTCAGAGGACTCCCTGAACAGAGCCATACCGCCAAAATTTAATTCAGAATTTATTAACTGAAATGCAATTAAGTCAATAAAAATTTCCTAAATAATTTTTATTGTCATGTGTGTTCTTGACTTGACAGAAATACTGTAGCTGCGAGTAACTTTTTGTGTGAATGCAGATATTAAAGGTTGTTTCAGAGGAAAGTCTAGTATTAGTTGTGAATGATAATGTTTAAACATTTAAACAGTGGGCATGGATTACTGAACAGGCCTACCGGGCCTTCACCTGCAAAATGTCACTCAACAACACGCCAACCAACCAAGATATAAAAGAGAAGTGCTAATAAACAGTATATTCACACAGCTTTCACTACTGTTGATCCTCGGAGCAGCCATGTTGGATTGTGATGTCAGAGTTGATGAGGTCCAACAGCAGTTGGTAAGCCAGTATAAGCCTCCTAAATCCTCTTTATATACGACTATGTCACATGTCAGCTACAAGGAAACAGGCTGTTTGGTATGAGAGAAGTGAAGTTATGATCACATTGAAATAAAGCACAGAGAGAAAAGATGCTCATCATTTTATTTTATTTGATCTGAAGAGATTAAAAACTTGGCATCTAAGACATGAACAACAACACGACTTACAGCAGAACCTGAACAACTATCTGCTACTAAAGTCCAGTTCAGAGCAAAGATTGCAACGAGAAGAAACCTTTACTTCTCTTACTACTCAGCTCGACTAAAACCAGCTGATGGTGTCTCTGCGACTCAGCTGGTTATGTTTTCAGAGGCTGGTTTTGGAACGGTCAAATCAGCTGCAAACTACAGAAATGAAATGATCCATTTTATTGCTATGTTTCAAACTGTCAGCTGTTGGAAATGGCAGAAATTGATACGGAGGCTCAACGAGTGCCCCAGAGTCATCTCAATGCAGAGGATACACTTTCTCATCTCATTGGTGTAAACTAACAGGTTTCAAAACTTGTTTTCATCGCAAATCTTTGGACTGAACTGGGCTTAGGTTAACATCCTCCATCTACAGGTCAGAGTAGAACATGTGGAGATCCACAGGGAAGCTTTCTGTTTCTGATTTGAGGACTTGAAACATTTCAGCTTCTTTTCAGCTCAGTTCAGAAGTGATGCTCCGTGGTGACAGCAGTGATGACATTATCATAGTCTTCATCCAATTCCTCATCAGCCTGGGTGGGTGGGGTCATCACCACGGAGACGGGCAGGTCATTTCCTACAGTCAGAACATGTAGATGATTGATGAGCTGTTAACTGATCAACACCAGAGTGGTGGTGTGAGATTGATGGATTGAATGATTGTAAGGTCAGTGAATGATTGAGAGTGTTACCTGTAGCCCTGTCTCGATATAGAGACACCATGATGAAAGTGGAGATGCAGTACGGACAGAACACCACCAGATGTACGACTAGTCTAAACACAAGGTGGAGGGGGTCTGAGGTTGCGTCAGGGGGCGGCAGAGAGCTTGGAGGTGGTGGGCTGAAATCCAAGGTAACCTCCTCACCTATGACAGAGACCCAGCTGGATGGAGACTCTCCAACACTGCTGATGTTGCACTTGTAGAGGCCTTCATCAGAACTGGAAACATGGTGGATGGTCATGTGACCTGCAGGCTCAGTCCTGATGAAGGAGCCATCTTTATAGAAACCAGCTGGGAGGTTGGAGGACATCTTTGTTCTACAGGTCAGAGTGAGGTCTTCTCCCTCCATCACAGGGAGGACAGGACTCTGCAGGATCACTGGTCCATCTCAACACAGAGACAAACTACAGCATGTCATCCATTCACACACAGCTTCATCAATACTGACTCCACAGTCTGATCTTACCAGGGACAGTGATGGTGATGCTGTTACTGGTTGCTCCCTCTCTGGACTCACACCAGTAAACTCCACTGTACCATATGGGGATGTGGCTGATTTTACAGGAAGAACCAATAGGTTCTCCCCAGCCATCTCCACACTCAGTCCTGGTTTTTCTGGATGTGTTCCTCCTCAGAGTCCATCCAGCAGAGCTGTCGTCCTCCTCACAGCTCAGAGAGACAGATTCATCTTTAAACATCTGAGATCTGCTGGGACTCACAGTCAGAGAGGCTGGAGTGAAGAGGGAGAATAATGTGTTGTAGTTCAAAAACTAGTTGGTAGATTTAATACTGCTGTTTTTCACCAGTTTAAAGAGAAATGGGCTGCTGAGATTTATAACAAACCAAAACTTAGAACCTTTAGTTTGGTGAAAAATCAGTTCGGTATTAGTATGGATTTGTATTGATGATTCTCTGTCTGGTAGTGACATATATTTACCTATTTATTTATTTATAAAAAAAAATTGTGTTTGCAGTTTTGGTTCAAAATGTCTAGTTGACAATGTATATTGTGTTGTGGCTGCTGTAATATGTTTTCTTCATTCTTTATTTTTTGCAGAGTAGAGTATGTTGTGTGTGTATATGGGTGTCATGTAAATCCGTGTGGGATGGGCCACTTAGTGACATTACACGGTAATAAAAATTATATGATATCAAAGTTACTGTGACAAACACTACTTTGGACAAAGCATGACTGGGCCTCTGGGACACTTATGGAATCAGCTATTATCTTTGCACATGCAATAATTGATCTAAGCTGGGAAACCTTCCTTCATGTTTGCTCCCAGGATGCTCCAATATCTTAACCTCATTGTGTGTGATGTTTTTCATCTTTACCTTTCTTGTTTTCTACTTTTGACCATAGCAAATATCTCTACATTAAAACCACTCAGAGTTTCAAAAGGATGTGGCTAACCATATCTGGTATTCTGGGGAGATTCAAAGTGTGAAAAAGCAGGCGGATGTAAATGTAGGTTTGATGTATCGTTGTTCATGTGCAGGTTTGATAAATACCAAACTTTTTGTTCGTACAAATACTTTTTATACACACACTGACACATTCTTTTACACATGCTTTGATAAATGAGGCCTCTGGCTTCTCAGTCATAACATTTTCAAAAAATAAACAAATCTGTACTTTGGATACACACAATAACCCTCTACCCAGTTTAAAAGTACTCTGAACAGGACTTAGTATCTAGAGAAGAAGTGTACTGACCTTGGTCTGTTGGGCAGCTCAGCAGTGACATCAGAACTAAAGAGAAGAAGAGACATTCAGGTTAGTTTGGGTTTTTGTCGGTTCAAGGTCTAAAAAATTAAAATAACACTATGAAACATTTACACAACCTTTCAAAATTCTCATAATTTCAACGTTCCAGAAGCATTGTTTTAAGCCAAACATTGCTATATAACCTAGACTTTAGATTTCTCAGTTTTCTTGCATTTCTTTTAATATTATTTTCAGCATTGTTATCATAAATGCACAAAGCGTTTACTTACAAAGCAGCCGCAGCAGAGATGGCTCCTCCATCCTGTCTTTGGCCAAATGATGTCTACACTTTGTTCACTTCATAGTCGCATCAAGTAAACCCCCCTCCTTTTTCACTGTGACCCGCAGTGTGGTTGACGAGAAGCCGCAACTTCAGTTGCACATGCATGCATACTCTCATGCATTCATACATACATGAGGGATGTGTGCATAAGTACGAATTAGAACTGAAGAACGTGTATGTGCAAGTAAATTAAAATCTTGGCCTAGGCAGCTTCTTATAATCTTGAAACAAACGAGCCATCTCTTTGTAGGTGCAGCTTCCTCCCAACTACCCAAGGTGTGGGAGGAAGTGAACACAACAACACCTTACCATAAACTAAATAGACTGTGTAGCTGCACACTATGAAACTACACACCAAGAATCAACCAGCTTTATTGCCAAGTAGGTTTCCATGTGAAGCCATTTTCCTTGAGGTTATGGTGCCGTCAAAATATGAATATGTGCAAGGGTTGAAGTGATGGTTTGGAGTAATTTCACCCTAGGGTCCTTTGCACCAGGACCTCGAGCCAAACACCCCCCCAGAAGCTTTTTTCACCTGTGTCGAACATTGGGAGAGTTAGCATAGAGTAGCGTTAGCCGCTGAATAGCTTAGAGCAGGGGCTAATGGACCCACGTTTGTATCTCGTAAGTTACCCCACTAATAATGCCCGAAATGATACCAAACTTCTACACTAGTACAAATAGGTTATGCACTTATAAAACGATGGATTGGAAAGTGTGTCAGTACACCAGAAGTTTATGAACACTTGCCTGCTTTCTTCTGCTAGCTGTTGCTGCTGCTACCTGCAGTTAGACGAGTGCTTAGGGCCGTCTACAAATTACAACACCGAAAAGAGATGCAACAAAAATATCTATTAATTTAACTTCTTTTTAAAAGTAAGTGCTGTAGTATAACTAGCAAGAGACAAGTAATAATTGAGGTAAGTTTGGAGACATTACCTTATTTAATCATTAAATGAAGAAATATTTTCGGTGTTGTAATTTGTAGACGTCCCTAAGCGCTCTTACTACCGGTAACAGTAGCAGCAGCAGTGTTATTTAAGTGTTATTTACATAAACTTCTGGTGTACTTACAAACTTTCCAATCCATCCTTTTATGAATGCATAACCTATTTGTACTAGTGTAGAAGTTTAAGGTTATCATTTCGGGCATTATTAGTGGGGTAACTTACAAGATACAACTCTCTTTGGATGAAAGCAACTCTCTTTGGTTGAAAGCATCATATCAGTTGAGTCAGACAGCCAGCAGGTGGCAGCACATCTCCTTCTCTTTCTTTACACATGCTCAGTTCAGCTCAGTTCACTCTGTTGGCTTGGTCTTTCATTTAGGCAGTCTTGTATAAAGTACTTGAAAGCCATACTTGAGTAAAAGTATCTTACCAGAAAATAACTTTGGTAGAAGTTAAAGTTTCCTTGTAGAATATTACTTGACTAAAGGTCTTAAAGTATCTGATATTTACTGTACTTAAAGGGGTGATAGAACTAGATAGGTAGGTGAATAGATAGGTTCAATGATTGCAATCTATTATCTACAGGTGAAATTTCAGTGACAGGAAAATCCGACTTCAACTGGCACGCGCAACAACTCTGATCTCACAATCCAACATGGATGGCCTAGTGTGTCAGGGCCTTTAGACATCCTCCATTCTGCAGCTGAAATGAGATCAGCAGCAGTTGGACAGCCAGTAAAAGCCTCCTCCTTCCTCTTTATATACAACTATGTCACAGTGTCAGCTACAAGAAAACAGGCTGATATGAGAGAAGTGAAGTTATGATCACCTTGGAACAAAGCACAGAGAGAAAGATTCTCATCATTGCATTTTATTTGATCTGAAGAGATTGAAAACTTGGCATCTAAACAAACATGAATAACACAGAACCTGATCAACTGCTACCAAAGTCCAGTTCAGACCAAAGATTTGCAATGAGACAAAACCTTTCAGTTCCGCCCTTTTCTGATCTATGAGGACTCAAAACACTTGAGCTTCTTTTCAAATCAGTTCAGAAGTGATATTCCGTGGTGACCGCAGTGATGACATCATCATCTTCCAATCCCTCAGCCTGGGTGGGCAGGGTCATCACCATGGAGACAGACCGGTAATTTCCTATAGTCAGATTAGGTTAGCATGAAAATGTAGATAATTGATCATCAACACCAAAGTGGTGGTATGAGACTGATTGATTGATTGTAAGGAGTGTTACCTGTGGCCCTGTCTCGATATAGAGACACCATGATGAAAGTGGAGATGCAGTACGGACAGAACACCACCAGGTGGCAGACCAGTCTGAACACAAAGTGGGGGCGGTCTGAGGATGTTGCGTCAGGGTGCGGCAGAGAGCTTGGAGGAGGGCTTGTGGTCATCGGTTTCTCTGTAGAGAGAATCAGCTGTCAGGTGAATATCTGGATGAATGAACTCCTGAAATCAAAGGTAACCTCCTCACCTGTGACAGAGACCCAGCTGGGTGGAGACTCTCCAACACTGCTGATTAGACACTTGTAGAGGCCTTCATCAGACCTGGAAACATGGTGGACGGTCATGTGACCTGCAGGCTCAGTCCTGATGAAGGAGCCATCTTTATAGAAACCAGCTGGGAGGTTGGAGGAGTTCTTTGTTCTACAGGTCAGAGTGAGGTCTTCTCCCTCCATCACAGGGAGGACAGGACTCTGCAGGATCACTGGTCCACCTCAACACAGAGCAACGCATTCTCATTAAAGGTTTCATATGATGTTGTACGAAATGTATGCACACCAATTTGTATTAGATCGTACTAAATTAGGGGACCGCCATCTGGTCACATAACGGGTACAAAGCACCATGAGTTGTTGGTCATATCAATGGCAATACATTTGAGTTTAGCTGACACTAAGTGAGGGTCATGCAGCAACAACAGTTAAGTTTAGACACCAAAAGGACAGGTTAAAATTAGAAGAAAAAGAAAAAAAAAAGATTGTGGTCTGTATTAAAACACACCCGGGACATGAACACCTGCTCACTGGCTTGATAGCCCTGTGATTTAGGAGCCAAACATCCACCCTGACTGAATTCATATGTAAAAAGGGCACGCGAGCTCGTGGATATAAGGTTGTGCAACGGGGGCTGACAATGCCACCTAGGTTTTTGGTGAGGCCTAGGCCCTCTTAAAATTACAGAGATTCCAATTTAAGAATAAAGATTAAAACAGGTCCTTTATACCGGGGGAGAGCAGTTAAAACCATTGTGTTTAAAACAGTGAGTTAAAAAAACAAAAAAAGTTAAGGAATAACAATTTAAAAATAAAAATTCCTCCTTAAAATAATTTAAAAACAAAAGAAAAACCAACTAAAAATCAAGCTTATAAAGAAAAAAAAAAAAAAAATACAACAGAACAGTAGTGGGAGATTAAAATGTCCCCAGGTCTCCTCTGGCAACCAGCTTCTTTGTCGTTTGGCTCCTCTCCTGGGCCATAGCCTGTAAAGAGAACTCTAGGCCAGTCAAACATCCTTTAGAAAGTGCCACCGCTTCGTACAATACACACAACAAACACCGGTCTTAGAAAGAGACTTACGCGCAAGGGAGAAGTTTTACCTTCTCCCACTGTTGCCGCTAGCGATCGGTGTTTAAGTTTTTCGGTGTACTCTCAGGCCTCCTCTGTGGATCTCTCTTTGTGTCTCTCCGTCCACTCCTCTCTATCTGCTCCTCCGCCTGTTCCATTCCATCTGTTGTGCTCTGCATCCTTCCTCGTGTGCTCTCATTCTCTCCATGTCCTCCTTCATGTTCCCGGTGCCCACCTTCTTCCCT
Source organism: Perca flavescens (assembly GCF_004354835.1). NCBI lineage: Eukaryota > Metazoa > Chordata > Actinopteri > Perciformes > Percidae > Perca > Perca flavescens. Next base: position 5,374,081 of record NC_041349.1, read on the forward strand.
TGTGCTTCTTCACCCTCAGTGTCCTCCATCATGTGCTTCTTCACTGCTCTGTTGCTGTTCTGCCCTTTGTATGTCTAACAACCAAAAGCGACCTATCTCTGGCTCCCAGGTGCAAGTCCTTAAGTCCTGATTACTAAAATGTTCACTGGCGGTAAGTAAAACCAACATTAAAAACACACACCGCACATTTCAAAATAAAAGCATGTTATGTAAAAGATATATACGCAGCAAATAGTAAAAACACAGCAAATCCAAGTAAAAGCATGGTTAAATAAAATCAACTTCTGCCCCGTGACACATACAAATTACAATGCTTTACTTTTGGTAGCTATATGTTCAAATGCTTCATGAGAACAGCATGCACAGAGACAAACTACAGCATGTCATCCATTCACACACAGCTTCATCAATACTGACTCCACAGTCTGATCTTACCAGTGACAGTGATGTTGATGCTGTTACTGGTTGCTCCCTCTCTGGACTCACACCAGTAAACTCCACTCTCCGCTGGGTCCATGTAGTTGATGTTACAGGAAGAACTGTCACGTCTTCCCCAGTCAGGTCCACACTGAGTCCTGGTTTCTCTGGTTGTGTTCCTCCTCAGAGTCCATCCAGCAGAGCTGTCGTCCTCCTCACAGCTAGGAGAGACAGACTGTCCTTCAAATATCTGAGAGCTGCTGGGACTCACAGTCAGAGAGGCTGGAGGGGGGAGGGTTTAGTGAAAACTAGTTGATTATTACTGCTACTGTGGCATTTGCTGCTCTGGACAAAGTGTGACTGGCCCATGATACTTCACATTGATTCTCTAGGACACTTAAGGAATCAGCTCATTTCTTTACACAATCAATAATTGATCTAAGCTGGGAAACCTTCATGTTTGCTCAAGGAATGCTCCAATATCTTAACCTCATTATGTGTGATGTTTTTCATCTTTATCTTTCTTTTTTTCTACTTTTGCCCACAACAAGTATCTCTACATTAAAGCCACTCAGAGTTTCAGAGGGATGTGGTTAACCATGTCTGGTATTCTGGGGGAGTGTCTGTATGTGAATAAGTGTGAACAAGCCTTATGTAGATGTAGGTGTGATGTATCATTGGTCATGTGCAGGTTTGATAAATACCAAACTTTCTGTTCGTACAAACACTTTTAACACGCACACTGACAAATTGTTTTACACATGCTTTGATAAAAGAGGCCTCTGGCTTCTCAGTCATAAACTTTAAAAAAATAAACAAATCTGTACTTTGAATACACACAATAGCCCTCTACACATTTTAAAAGTACTCTGAACAGGACTTTGTATCTAGAGAAGAAGTGTACTGACCTTGGTTTGTTGGGCAGTTCAGCAGTGAGATCAGAACTGAAGAGATGAGACATTCAGGTTAGTTGGAGTTTGGTTCGCTTCAAAGTTAAAAAAAAATTAAAATAACACTATGAAACAATTACACAACCTTTTTAAAGTTTTCATAATTTCAACATTCCAGAAGCATTGTTTTAAAACCAAACATTGCTGCAGAACTTTAAATTTCTCAGTTTTTCATTTGCATTTCTTTTGGTATTATTTTCAGCATTGTTATTATGAATGCACAAAGTGTTTACTTACAAAGCAGCCGCAGCAGAGATGTTTCCTCCATCCTGACATTTGGCCATGTCTGCACTTTTTTCACTTCATAGTCGCATCAAGTAAGCCCCCCTCCTCCTTCCTCTGAAGCCGCCTCGGCCAAAGCTGAATACTTCAGTTGCACATGCATGCATACTCTCATGCATTCATACATACATACACATCCTGCATAACGTGAGTATGAGGGTTTGTGTGCATAAGTATGAATTAGAACTGAAGAACATATGTATTTGCAAGTACATTTAAATCTTGACCTAGGCAGCTTCTTATAATCTTGAAACAAACGAGCCATCTATTTGTAGGTGCAGCTTCCTCCCAGCTACCCAAGATGTGGGAGGAAGTGAACACAACAACAGCTTGCCTCTGTTTAACCACTGAAATGTGGTCAGAAATAGACTAAAATACACTTTGTAGCTGCACACTATGAAACTACACACCAAGAATCAAGGTAAAAGATTGAGACTTTATTTCTGATCTGTGTTGTTATTATGAATGTGTTAAAATCTGATGCAAAAGATAGTTCTAGATAGCTCTGTTTTGTACAGTGTATAGATAATGCAGGAGCTGTTTTAAATGTAATCTTTTAAAATAAGGCTTATGTGGGCTATATCTGCAGTAGGCCTTTGTAACACTGCCTAACACAGACAGGCCCTTAACCCTACCCTCCATTGGCCAGCAGATCAGACTGTGGGTGTACCGGGCAGTTTCCAGTATGAATTTGGAACTGTGTGAATGTGATCAGGTCATTCCTGCAAAAGAGAGACTCCCTCTCAGTGAACCTTCCCTGAATAAATAAAGGTAAATGGGTTTACAGTGAAATAACAGACTGCAGAATGATGTGACTGACCATTGTCGTAGGCTAAGTAAGTGTAGTAAGTGTAACTAGTAAGTGAAACTAGTGATGATCAGCTGTTGCTGTCTGCAGATCCAACATCATCTGCTCCACATCTGTTCATAACAATTAACTGCTTTTAGATACAAAGAGAAAGTTGATCTTTAGGGAAATGACAACTACAGTCTGACAACATGTAAGGAAATAAACTTCATCAACAATATTCATCTCTGTGATTATAAACTAAAAAGAGACTAACTGAGCAGCTAACTGCAGGAGGAGAAACCACGCAGCTGTTACACCACCCTACACAGAGGAAATAACCAACCTCTACACCCCCCAACCTCAGACCCCCTCCACCTTGTGTTGAGACTGGTCTAGTCTGCCACCTGGTGGTGTTCTATCAGTACTGCATCTCCACTGTCCTCACAGGAAACACTCTGAATCACTGACCTTAAATAACACTCAATGCTCAGTGATCGAAACAAAACACTCCCACAATGCTGTGCAGCTGCAGAACACCGACTAATTTTGAGGCTTGAAAATTACTGTGAATCTAAATGCTCAAAGAAAAATGATGCAAATGCATAAAGAGAATTATAACTTCTTTTCTTTACTCGTCAAAAGATATATAACAAAATATATAATATATAGAATAAGGGGATGGAAAAATAAGCTTCTGCTTCGTCCTGCTTCTTATACTTTATACATTTTAGTTTTCCTTTTGTATGCTGCAACACACTTATTGTATTTTTATCTTTTATTTTAGTTTAAGTTTTTGTTCAAAACAAAAGAAAGAAAAGAAAAAAATGTAGAACTTTCTTCTTGTGTCGCTGCAACAAATCTAAAACCTACTGATCACCACAGATACATGGCTACATGTTGTATTAACTCTTTCAGTCTCAGGCCAGAAGCTAGCTGTGTTTCTCTACGTCTACAATCCATTTTAGACTTTAGCATCAGAACTGTTATTAAAGGTCCCATGTAGTGTTAATATTGTAATATTGTTAGTCGTAGTCTTAGTCTTATGCCAAATGTCCTTGTTAGTTTTAGTCATATTTAGTCATTCACATATCTTTTTTTGTTAGTCAAGTTTTAGTCGTCCAAAAGTCTCGTCATTTAATCTAGTTTTAGTCAAAAGAAAACTCAATATATCTTAGTCAAGTTTAAGTCAAAACATTTTAGTATTTTTTTAAATAACAAATTATTTCTGAGATTATTTCTGATAACCGTTGCAGTCAAATAGTTATAATGACACATTCTGATTTTTAGTACGTAAAATGCGACCAAATATCGAGCCTCTTCCTCATTTCACCAGTAATTTCCTGTTAAACGACAAAAACAACCACTGGTTGGGAAAAGGGTATTTTACAATAACTTTGAATGCAGCACGAGGCTGGCGAGGCGAGTTTCAAGTGATCGCAACATCTGTTGTTTTTCAGACAACGGCAGCTACAGGAATCCTCTACAGTTAAATACAGACAGACTTTTACACCGTTTAGCTGTCAGCATTTTAACCATGTTTACTCCAGTTGCTAGCTAACTGTAGGCTAACGTTACCTGCTACCAAGTGTAGTGTTAACTAGCGTGACATGCGGCGATGTTAAGGAGCATCAGAGAGAAGTGCAGCCGAAATCCATGTTGACGATTCGGTAGATAATGGTCTTTAAGGCACCGGTGCCGTAACAGCTGAATATTCTCATGATGAAAAAGTAGAGACGATTTTTTTTTATTAATTAAGTGAGATTTTATCTTAGTTTTTATTTTATGCAAAACATTTTAGTCTCTTTTTTCCTCAACAATAATGCATGTTCATTTAGTCTTAGTCAGCGTTTTAGGACATTAGTGCAGTCTCGTCATCGTCTCGTCTTAGTCATGGAAAGAAAGGTCGTTGACGAACATATTTAGTCTTGTCTCGTCTGATGAAATTAACCCTAGTGAAATTGGATTAGAAACCCATTTCTTTTGTTGGAAGACTCCCTCCCTAATGCAGTTCTGTGTGTGTAAAAAAGGAGTGCCCTGAGCTGGGAGAAAAAGCTTTGCAGAAGCTACTGCCCTTTGGATCCACAGATGTGTGTGAGGCCTCATTTTCTGCAATGACTCAGATCAAAACAAAGCAGAGAAACAGACGTCTGATCACTGCTGTGTCCTTCCTGCCACGGGTAATTTTAAAATGAATTGGTCATGAGGAAGGGGTGGGACAAACTGGAAGAACAGGGAGCCATGTGATAGAACTCTAGCCCAATGGATTGAGTGGGGTGGGGGGAGATTAAGGAAGCAAGTTATTCATACTACGTCTTTCATTCCTTCCTATGCATGCTGCTGAACGGCAGACTACAGAGAGTCATTAGACAGCAGCAGATCCAAACATTAATACAACCATGATCGAAACTCTCTCCACTCTCACGGCTCCACTAATGCTCCTGGTGTTCCTTCTGTCTGAAGCAGCTTCTGGTAAATATCAGATATTTTACCTGGAAAAGATTCATGAGCAGATTAAGGCCATTTCTAACCTGTGGTGTTATGATGCATGTGTTGAAAACACAGATAGTTCCAGGTTTTGTACAGTGTATGAATACTGTAGGGGATGCATGTTATATGTGGTTTAGGGTGTACAGTATTAGGTTTATATTGGCTAAATATTAAGTATGTAAGGGATAACGTTAGTGTGGAGCGAGCGGTGCTATTGGTTTAACGCGTGGCCGTGGTTTTAAGTTATTTGAAAGAATCATTATGTTTGAGTCTACAGAGAAATAACAGACCGTAGAATGATGTGATTGACCTGCTATCCTGTCGGTTACTCTAGGAATCATCACTCTGTTTCTAACTGCACAGCAAATGGTTAAGAGGAAAGGAGGAGTAGGAGGCAGGAAAAGAGAGTATGGGAGTAATTTCTTACACCCATTAACATTCAGTTAGAAGGCTACAGGAGAATCACAATGTGAACATTTTTCAAACCAGCAAAAATTTTAAATTATGTATTCTATATGTATATAATATGAGAGCCAGCTGAAAGAGATTCATATTAATAATTTTAAGCAAATTTTAAGCCATAGGTAAAATGTCACTTCTGTTTGGATCCGACTCTCATATTCTGTTGGGACACATCGGTTCACCTCCTGTCTCATATCTAGAAAATAATCTGGAACATTTTCCCATCAAAAGTTAGAATTAAAAAAAATGAAAAGTTGAAAGACTGTGGAGCAGCTCAACTAATGAAAAGAAATATAGAAATTATGATTTAATTATGAGAACATGTCAGCTGTAACACCTGAACACTATATGTTGTAGTGATGTAAAAGTGTGTGAAAACTAGTAAGCATGCGATTACAGAAGTTTAGTAATTATAAGTATAACTTTATTTATAGAGCACCTTTAAAAACTGAATTTACAAAGTGCTTTGACAGACAAGCAAGACAAAAGAGGTCAATGAAACAACAACTTCTTCAGGACATGAACACCGGTTTCCTGGGTGAAAGTCTTGTGTTTTCTCCTTAACTTCTTCAGGACATGAACACCTGTTTCCTGGGTGAAAGTCGTGTGTTTTCTCCTTAACTTCTTCAGGACATGAACACCTGTTTCGTGGGTGAAAGTCGTGTGTTTTCTCCTTAACTTCTTCAGGACATGAACACGTTTCCTGCGTGAAAGTCTTGTGTTTTCTCCTTAACTTCTTCAGGACATGAACACCGGTTTCCTGGGTGAAAATCTTTTCTTTTCTCTTTAACATCTTCAGGACATGAACACCTGTTTCCTGGGTGAAAGTCTTGTGTTTTCTCCTTAACTTCTTCAGGACATGAACACCTGTTTCCTGGGTGAAAGTTGTGTGTTTTCTCCTTAACTTCTTCAGGACATGAACACCTGTTTCCTGCGTGAAAGTCTTGTGTTTTCTCCTTAACTTCTTCAGGACATGAACACCGGTTTCCTGGGTGAAAGTCTTTTCTTTTCTCTTTAACTTCTTCAGGACATGAACACATGTTTCCTGCGTGAAAGTCTTGTGTTTTCTCCTTAACTTCTTCAGGACATGAACACCTGTTTCGTGGGTGAAAGTCGTGTGTTTTCTCCTTAACTTCTTCAGGACATGAACACGTTTCCTGCGTGAAAGTCTTGTGTTTTCTCCTTAACTTCTTCAGGACATGAACACCGGTTTCCTGCGTGAAAGTCTTGTGTTTTCTCCTTAACTTCTTCAAGACATGAACACCTGTTTCCTGAGTGAAAGTCATGTGTTTTCTCCTTAACTTCTTCAGGACATGAACACCTGTTTCCTGCGTGAAAGTCTTGTGATTTCTCCTTAACTTCTTCAGGACATGAACACCGGTTTCCTGGGTGAAAGTCTTTTCTTTTCTCTTTAACTTCTTCAGGACATAAACACATGTTTCCTGGGTGAAAGTCTTGTGTTTTCTCCTTAACTTCTTCAGGACATGAACACCTGTTTCCTGGGTGAAAGTCTTGTGTTTTCTCCTTAACTTCTTCAGGACATGAACACCTGTTTCCTGGGTGAAAGTCGTGTGTTTTCTCCTTATCTTCTTCAGGACATGAACACCTGTTTCCTGGGTGAAAGTCGTGTGTTTTCTCCTTAACTTCTTCAGGACATGAACACCTGTTTCCTGCGTGAAAGTCTTGTGTTTTCTCCTTAACTTCTTCAGGACATGAACACCGGTTTCCTGGGTGAAAATCTTTTCTTTTCTCTTTAACTTCTTCAGGACATGAACACCTGTTTCCTGTGTGAAAGTCTTGTGTTTTCTCCTTAACTTCTTCAGGACATGAACACCGGTTTCCTGGGTGAAAATCTTTTCTTTTCTCTTTAACTTCTTCAGGACATGAACACCTGTTTCCTGCGTGAAAGTCTTGTGTTTTCTCCTTAACTTCTTCAGGACATGAACACCTGTTTCCTGGGTGAAAGTCTTGTGTTTTCTCCTTAACTTCTTCAGGACATGAACACCTGTTTCCTGGGTGAAAGTCTTGTCTTTTCTCCTTAACTTCTTCAGGACATGAACTCCTATTTTAAAGCCTTGTGTTTTGGGAGCCAAACAGTCAGGACACTACAGAGGCCTTCTGCAGTGTCCTGACTGTGGAAGCTGTTAGGCTGTAAAAAGTTAAAACCAGGCTTATGTTTTATGTTTTAAATAATAAATTGTATGCTGCAGTCAGGTTATGAAAATAGGAATGGAATCTAGAATGACTAGCCTACTAAGGAAAAAACAGCTGGTTATTTATATCCCCCTCTCTTCCCGTTTCTTGCAGATTGATTAGGTTAAAACCAACTATTAACATATGAAGAGAAACGTCTCTTTGAGTCTCCACCCTCCTGGTGCCAAGTCTGGGTTATAACAAAGGAAATGCAAACTCTGTAAACTTGAATATAATCAGCACTACATGATAATCAACCTTAGTCTGTGACCTGGGGTAAACCTAAAATCAGAGGTGTGTCCTTAATCAGAGACCCACAATTCCACAGGAATATAATTCGGAAACCGAGGTGATTTCGGGACTACAAGCCTGGGACCCGACAAGGGAACATGGTTCTGTAGTCCGCTGTTATACAGTGTATTGTTTGTCATGTCGCATGGCTTCAATCTGTGACCCCGACAGGGGAAGCATTTTGAAGACCACTGTTTACAGTGTTTTGTCATGTCTCGGTACTGCGAACTGTGACCCGAAAGGGGAAGCATGTTTGTAGTCCGCTGGTTACAGTGTATTGTTTTGTCATGTCGCATGGCTGCTAACTGTGACCCGACAGGGCAAGCATTTTGCAGTCTGCTGCTGGCAGTGTTTCATGTTTTATGTTTGATTGTGTTTTGACTGTAGTTTTTCATCGTGTTGTTTTATTAAACCTTTTGCTTAACTTTCAATTCGACCCCAGCCTCTGCTCCTTCCTCCAAAACTCAGAAAGAACACGTCTTTTAGACATTTCTTAACAAAGCCTTTTAAAATGGAATTACTTGTGACAGGCACACTGTGAAATGCCTGCGAAATATTTTAGTTCATTGTTTTGTTACTGTTTTTCAGACACACTCGTAGTAACTGTGCACCCTACAGTAAATATCAGTTTATTTTTATAATGAGACTGGATTTATGAAAGTGTGAATGTAGGAACTATTTTTCTTGGAATAGTTAAATGGTAGAATATGCATTTAGCATGTTTAAATGTTTGTAGCCCTCCTAACATATCATTCGTTGAATCAGTTAATTTAAATAATAAAGAATACTTCAAGTAATGTTGTACTATTTTTCTTCTACTTCTAGTTACACTTTTAAATGTCTTGTTCCTTTAGCCACCTTAAATTATCTGTCACCACTATTATTATGCTTAATTTACTTAATGACATAAATGTAATAATAATTTATACTTTATTAATCCGCAAGGGAAATTACACTCACACACATTACACACAGGCCTGAAATACACACAAATGGAAAGCCTGTTGGTGGATGGGCGCAGGCCCACCTTAACGTGCCAGTAGGCCCCCGGGGCTGAAAGGTTTTGTAGGCCCTCCCAACTCACACTTTAAATAATAAAAAACGTATAAAAATACGTTTTTCTAGTCTTTGCTTTTTACTGTTTTTCAGACCAAGAAGTAGTAACAGTTGATCCTGGAGATGATGTCATTCTGCCATGTCAGGCTGCTTATTACAACATCAGCATTGTAGAGTGGAGCAGACCTGACCTGGCGCCAGAGTATGTCCTTTTATACAGAGATGGTCACTTGGATCCAACCTACCAGCATCCATCTTTTAAGGACAGGGTGGAGCTGGTGAACAGAGATCTGAAGAATGGAAACGTGTCTTTAATTCTGAAGAATGTGAGCAGCATCGACAATGGAACATACGAGTGTGTAGTTACATTAGCTAGTTCCAGACGTAAAAAGAACGACACAGACCCAATCAGGACCATCCGTCTGCAGGTAAAAGAGCCAGGTAAATAAGTCTCTCTCAGTGTGTTTTTCTGTGTATCAGGTTGTAGCTGCAGTTGCAAACTGCAGAGAGGATGAAGGCTGCTTCACTATCTCCACATTTACTGACTCATTTGTTTTTCATATTTAGGTTCTCATGTTGGAAACTCCAAGAATAAATTCTCCACTACTACTATAGTCCTATATGTCGGAGGGCTATTAGGTGCACTGGTTCTTGTACCTGTTGTAATGTGTTGTGTCACTAAAGGTAAATCATGTGAAAACTGCGGGTCAGCTGTGGCATTATCGGTCACTCAGTGCTTCTGAGCGTCGTTGGATTCCTGATTTATAAAAGATGTAAGAACAAGAAATCAGGACCGTCTGCTAATGGTTAAGTGATAACCTCACCTCACAACTCACAGAGCTCTTTATACCTGACTGTTTTCTCATGTGTTGTATATTCAAGACTTCTCTTTCTCTGGGTGTGAGGTCATGTTTATATCTGCTGTTTGTTTTTTTTCTCATCCAATTTCTACCCTCTATGAATCTCACATACGTTTTTTTCAAGTAAGGTTCTGTTACTTTAAATACATTTTACTCGAGTAAAAAAATACTCAAAACACACCAATAATGTCTCCCCTCTGAATCTCTACCTTACCGTGGTGGAGGGGTTTGTGTACCCATAGTCTGGGATCTGTATCATCTGGAGCTCTGAGAACCTGATGGGTCTCCCCAACAAATGTTGCTTAACTTAAAGGCGCTGACACACCAACCCGATAATCGGCCGTCAGACAGTCTGGCGATGATGGTGACTCGAGTCTGTTCGGTGTGTTCCACGACATCGTCAGTTGGTGGAGCCGTCGGCGTTCATTTTGGCCGATTTGGCTTGTTGAATCGGCAGTCGGACTCATGACCAATCTGATTGGTGGAGTGCTAGCCCTTGACTAGCAAATCAGTGCATGAGAAAACCAGAGAGCCCGAGAGCTGACAGTATCTTCTTATTACCAGCCATCGTATTTTCTTCCATTCAGCGAGTAAGGACAGCAACGATCCTTCTTGACTACTATCAATACGCTCTGATGAAAACAATGACTGACGACAGCGTGCTCTGTGTTTAGTAGGTCTAGAGAGATGTTCTCTCATTTCCAATACAGATTAGCGCCGCCTGCTGTTATGGAGACGTATTACGCCTGGCGCATGCACAGAACTTAGGCTCAAGTCGGGGTCGCTTTGATGTGTTCCGAGGCACTTTTTTGACATCAGGGAGCCGACTGATCAGTCCGACTGCCTTTTCTGCCGGCGGTCGGCCATCGGGTTGGTGTGTCAGAGCCTTGAATTACTTTTACCTTAGATACATTTTCCTTTAATACACATACAGAAAGTGTTTGCTCCATTAAACCGATTAAATGTAATAATGTACCCACGTGCTGATGTAGCACTGTCCATATTACTGCAAACAGGAAATGTTTCTTCAGTTTGAAATATTAGCAGACCAAACACCCACCAAATATCTCATAATCGGGTGTAGAGGTCTTTGATATGTTATCTGTTTGATTGAGTTAACTATACATTTCATATGGTGTTTATGTTGTATGTTTTTTTTCTGTTCAGCCATTTAGAGGGTTCATGCTCTCCGCTTAAAATATATTTCCAGCTTATGATTTAAAATCAACTAACCTTGAATGGTTTAAACTAAGCAGTTGATTACAATGTGAATATTGTTGTTATTGTAATTATAAAAGCATCTGATGCAGCTCAGAATATCTCAGGGGAACCTGGAGGACAGGTCTGCCATAAAATAAGTGTTTATTATCTAAAAGTAGAATTACATGATGTTTGCAAAAGGAAATGTGGAAATGAAATAATGTGAATACAAATGACATGAGACTTAACTAGTTAAAGGAGTGATAGAATGATTGTACAGGGTATTTCGCACTGTTCCTTATGGTCTCCTAATGGGGTATGTAACATTGGTTGGGCTGAAAATGGCCTGGTTGATATTTTATTGGCCCTTATGCATCCCTTTGTTTTGGCCCTATTTGTAACAAGAGCTTTTCTTCCAAATATGGTATGCTCATGAATATATAGATGAGCTGTGCGCTGATTGGTTGAGCGAATTGCCATACACACACATTAGAGACGCGCGCTGATTGGTTGAGCGAATCGCCATACACACACATTAGAGACGCCCGCTGATTGGTTGAGCGAATCCCCAATACACACACATTAGGGACGCAACAGAATCTCATATTTCAGACACTGCCATGTTTCGTTACCAAATTCACTTCTGAGACTTTTTTATGCGAGAAATCAACTATATAAGGCATTTGAGCATATTGTAGGAGACTCATTGTCCCCATAGGAAAGGTAACTGTTGAGCTAGATGTGATTAGAACAAAGGAAATGCATATTACTATGGAATCAACACTTCCATGATAATCAACCTTAGTCTGTGACCTGGAGTGAACCTAAATTCAGAGGTGTGTCCTTATCCTGAGGGAAGGGAATAAATGTGTAATCCGGAGAATGATTCAGGACTTCAATCTGTGACCCCGCAAGGGAAGCAGTTGGAGTCCGCTGTTTACAGTGTATTTGTTTGTCATGTCTCAGGACTGTTCTTCTGTGACTCCGCAAGGAGAGCATGAGATCAGTCCGCTGTCATCTGCAGTGTAACAATTGTGTTTTGACTGTCGTTTTCATGTTGTTTTATTAAACCTTTTAGTTAACTTTCAATTCGACCCAGCCTCTCCTTCCTCCAGAAATCAGAACGAACACGTCTTTTAGAAATTTCTTAATAGACTTTAGGAGCTCCACACAGTCTGACGAGAAAGCGGCAGCCTGCTGGGCTGATGAAACCTTTAATTACTAACTTAAAGAACACTGCACCTAACGCTCTTTGTATTTCAGTCTTCAGTGTATCTTTTGAGAAAAATAAATATTTTTTTGTTGCATTTGTGTCAAGTTGTGTTACTTTCATATATTCATTGGTTTGCACTTTTCTGTCTTTGAAAAAAACTAAAGCAGTTTAAAATTAGTTCAGGAGAAGCAGAGACTTGGGGGGAGGATGTGATCCTGAGAGACTAAGATCTGAATCTGATGGAGGGTCGCTGGTGTCAGCTGAAGAGACATTTGTCCAACATGTCTGGTATTTCAGGAACACACTCAAACTTGTTTTTTAATAATTCTTGCCAGCGAAATTACCCAACTGTGGCCAGGGCGCAAGAATTATAAGACACCTCTTAACGGTTTGTTTGGCACTCCAAACTTATGAGCCTCAGGTAACTGCTGAAAGTGAGAAACCCAACTGACTCACCTGGACGGTGTCCAAGTCCTCTGTGTCTTTATGTTTCTCACCTCCAGTCTTTCCTTATCATTTTCGTCTTTAGGGCCTTTGTTAAAAACAGAGAGACTTCTTCTCCTCTGCAGCCAATTAATGCAACAGGACTTTGTACGCGTTGTTACGAAATCTTGGAAGTGCATGGATCGCTGCTTAGAAAAACTAACTAAACTATCCTGTAAAAAACTTCTGCCGATGCTTTGCCACCCTACACATGATAGGCGGCAAAACTGTTTTGCGCTGACAGTTCAATTGAAAGCGCAACCAATGAGATAACAGCGTGTCGTTACCTTGCAGGAAATAGCTTCTTTGCCACCCTTGATGACGAATACCTGCGCTGTGCTTTGCTCTCTACAGAGAGCAAATTGCCTATCATGTGTAGGCAGCTAAAGGGGGACTTGATTTAGAATTTCAGGAGTATTCAGGTAGAGTTAGTTTCATTTCTAAGTAAATCTTGTGAAGGAACCCAGAAGATGAGTCTGTCACTGAACAATACTTTAAACTTACTATTTAGTATGTCGATAGTGGATTTACACAATGTAAAGAAAGCTGGTATGGTAGGTTATTTCACGTAGGCGCAAAATGAAATATTGTGAAAATTATAAAGACCAGAGTGCTAGTTAAAGTGCCCATATTATGAAAAAAATAGTTATTGGGGGGAGTTATTTTGTGTTGGTGCTTTCACACGCATACAAACTTTGAAAAAAAAAAACATCCATGCTGTTTTGAGTGAGATGCAGGTTTCTGAATGTGTCCTGTCCTGCCTTCAGTCTCAGGGTGAGCTCATTCAAATCTGCAGGGCTATCTACGTCACTAGCCGAAACGAAGGGCTAACCGTAGCATGCTAGCGCTAGCATGCTAGCTCGTTTTCAATGGCAAAACTCTGCTACAACACACACAAATTCACCCTAATCTACAAAATAAATGTATAGAACTACTTACATGTCCTTGTTCTGCAGGTATTCCACGCAAAGTTGGAAGTGCGCGTTCGTTTAGAGGAAGACTGCCAGCTAATCCTGCCTTGTACTGACTGAAGTTAGAGAAACAACTAGCTAGCTAAGGAGATCCTTACCTAGCTACTGAGCATGTGCGACTCACAACAAAGCTGGTAGAGAAGTGAGAGTCTCAATCTGTAGCTAAAACAGGGAACTGAAAACAGGTTGAAACAAGGGTGTTGATTTCAGTTCAGCATTTAATACAATCTTGCCAAACAAACTACGTAATAAACTACATGGACTTGGACTAGGCAACACATTATGCAATTGGATACTGGACTTTTTAACAAATCACACACAATATGTCAGAGTGGGCAAGCATACGTCCTCCACCATGACCATCAACACCGGGGCCCCTCAGGGTTGTGTGCTTAGCCTACTTCTATATACACTCTTTACACACGACTGCAGTTCTTCTTTCCCATCCAATTATGTAATAAAATTTGCCGATGACACAACAGTGCTCGGCCTCATTACTGGGAATAATGAAATTGCATACAGGCGAGAGGTCCAACTGCTGGCAGAATGGTGCAGCAGCAACAACCTCAGACCCTCAACACAAAGAAAACTAAAGAAGTCATAGTGGACTTCCGCAGGTCTGGACAGTTAAACCACTTTCCACTCCTCATTGGGAATGAGGTGGTGGAGAGGGTCTCTAGTTTTAAGTTCTTAGGTGTGACTGTGACGGAGGATTTGTCGTGGGGGAAAACCATCGTCTCTGCCACAGCGAAGGCCCAACAGCGCCTCTTCTTCCTTAGGAAGCTAAGGTGGGCAAAACTGCCCCAGAGACTCATGGTCAACTTCTACCACTGTGCAGTGGAGAGTGTGTTGACCTACGGGTTACTGGTATGGTTTGCTGCCTGCACAAGCGCAGAGAAGGAGGCCCTACACAGAGTTGTGAGAGCCGCAGGAAAGATCATTGGGGTCGTCCTCCCAGACATTCCAACCGTGTACACCTCGCGCTGCATGAAACGAGTGAAGAACATCCTCCAAGACCATTTACATCCAGCCCATCACCTCTTTCAACTGCTGCCTTCGAGGAGAAGATATAGGTCCATCAGGGCCAAAACCAGCAGGCTAGCCAACAGTCTTTACCCCCATGCTGTCAGGTTGCTTAATGGACATACTACCCCCCCCATTCCCCATTGGACATCCCTTTGTGACATAATGTCTCTGCCCATACACCATCAATACCTGTGACCTGGACATTGCATTGCTGCAAAAACATTACAATGATTTATCGATTGCACCATGCACTTTAATGGACTTAGCACTTTATGGGATTTTTTTTTTTTTTTTTTTTTTTTCTAGAGGGATTTATGGGAAGCAAACTTAGGTATAAAGTTATTCTAGGGGTATTTATGGGGAGTTAAATTAAATTAGGTATGAAGTCATGGGTAAATTATTTTCATGGGGACATATATAGATAAAACAAGCGGGTGAACAGCTTAAAATGATATGCCTGTCTGTTTGTTTTTGCTCTAACAATATTTCGTTGTTATGATGTAGCAATGACAAATAAAACTGAACTGAACTGAACTGAAAAGAGGAGATGCAGCAATGTGCAAGCAAAATACAGCAAAAATATGGTGTTTTTTGAGAATTAAACCATGTAAACCTATTCCGACATACCCTCTAAATACAATTATGAACCTTAAAATGAGCATAATATGGGAGCTTTAAAATAACTTGTGTAATGTAATGTGTGTACATCACGTTCCATTAGACTATTGCACCATCTTGTAGCGGTTTGTAAAAAGGACACTTGTTTTATATTGCCATTAGTCTATATACATGACATTCCCCTTCTGGAATTATTCAGGTGCACCAGAAATTCAAATTGTTTATTTATATTTTTTTAACAATAACATGTTTTTAAAAGATCTCTACATACCTACATATTAAATAATAAAATAACGTTAATAAACTAATACTGTGAAATTTAACAAATACCGTGATAGACCTCTAGACACGGCACCCCTTCTCTTCTCTGCTTCTCTTCCTGGTCGTCAGATTCATCTACAAACCCTTATAGAACTGTCTCATAGTTATGCTGTTATAGTTTTAGACTGCCGGGGGACTTCATTTGACACACTGAGCTCCTCTCTCCTCTCTCTTTCCATCTGTGTGCATTCATGCCCCAGAATTCCTTGTTACTTACTTAGATCTGGGCAGCTTATTCCCCATAGTCGGAACGTTTCCTCGCCTCACAGTTTTCCTTGGATTGGGGTTGCAGCTGCCGCCGTGGTCCTGCTGGGCGCCCTGCTATGCCCCGCTACGCCCTGCTGTGCCCTGCTACGCCCTGCTGTGCCCTGCTACGCCACAAACTACAGGGGAAAGTCTGGTCTGATTGAGAGAGACGGCACTCATCCTACCTGGGACGGAGCCGCTCTTATATCAAAAAAACCTGACCGAGTCTAATATCGGTCATAAACCATGACAACCCAAGTTTGATATTAGTAATCAGAGGTGCAGTGCTACACGTCCCTCTGTGCTTCTGTTGGAGCAGTCGCCCACTCATAGTCTAAAAACCACGGTGTCTTTCCCCCGACTCAGATCAGTTAAATCAAAGGTAAATTTAGGAGTTATTTTTGATCAGGACATATATCCTTTAACGCCTATCTAAAACAAACCTCAAGAACAGCCTTTTTTCATCTTCGTAATATTGCCAAAATTAGGAATATCTTGTCTCAAAACGATGCTGAAAAACTAGTCCATGCATTCGTTACTTCCAGGCTGGACTATTGTAATTCCCTACTGTCAGGTTGCTCAAATAAGTCCCTTAAGACTCTCCAGCTGATCCAGAATGCTGCAGCGCGTGTTCTGACAAGAACTAAGAAAAGAGATCATATTTCTCCTGTATTAGTTGCTCTGCATTGGCTTCCTGTAAAATTCAGGGTTGAATTTAAAATCCTTATCCTGACCTACAAAGCTTTAAATGGTCAAGCACCATCATATCTAGAAGAGCTTCTAGTACCGTATTCCCCCTTGACCTTTTAGCAGGTACCAGGTACTTTTTTATGTAATGGAAAACCAAAAAAGGCAAGTATAGTCGAGACGAGTCGAGCTGGTACCATGTAATGGAAAAGCGCCATTAGTTACTGCCCGTCAGCTTGGTGTGTCAGTGCCTATAGTTCCAAGGAAGGAAACCTGTGCTCTTGGCCTTACTACTTTCTTGCCTTCAGTGAAACTTACAGCTGTGAGTAACTGTTATAAAAGTCTTTATTATTAAACCTGTGTTTACAGAAACCTAACTGTGTAAGGATGTTTCAGAGAAATGTCTAGTATAAGTTCTAAATGTTAACGTGTAAACACTTGAACAGTGTGCACAGATTACTGAACAGGCCTACCAGGCTAAGGCCCAGGGGCTCAAAATGCCAGGGGCCTCCTGGGCCTTCACCTGCAAAATGTCACTCAACGACACGCCAACCAACCAAGATATTAAACAGAAGTGCTAATAAACAGTATACTCATATAGCTTTCACTACAGTTAAGGCTCAGATCAGCAATGTTGGATTGTGATGTTGGGGTAAGGGAGGTTCTCCTGACTTTCCAAGTCGGAAATCCAACTTTAGGGGACTTTACCGGTGAAATTCTAGTGACAGGGAACTCAGAAAATCTGACTTCAACTGGCACGCACAACAACTCTGTTCTCACAATCCAACATGGATGGCCTAGTGTGTCAGGGCCTTTAGACATTCCTCATTCTGCAGCTGAAATGAGATCAGCAGCAGTTGGACAGCCAGTAAAAGCCTCCTTCATCACCTTTATATACAACTATGTAACAGTGTCAGCTACAAAGAAACTGGCTGTTGGATATGAGAGAAGTGAAGTTATGATCACGTTGGAACAAAGCACAGAGAGAAAAGATGCTCATCATTTTATTTTATTTGATCTGAAGAGATTGAAAACCTGGCATCTAAACAAACATGAATAACACAGAACCTGATCAACTATCTGCTACTAAAGTCCAGTTCAGAGCAAAGATTTGCAATGAGACAAAACCTTTCAGTTCCGCCCTTTTTCTGATCTATGAGGACTCAAAACATTTTAGCTTCTTTTCAAATCAGTTCAGAAGTGATGTTCCGTGGTAACAGCAGTGATGACATCATAGTTATCTTCCAATCCCTCATCAGCCTGGGTGGGCGGGGTCGTCACCATGGAGACGGACAGGTCATTTCCTACAGTCAGATCAGGTTAGAAAGAAAATGTAGATAATTTTTCATCAACACCAAAGTGGTGGTATGAGATGGATTGATTGATTGTAAGGTCAGTGAATGATTCAGAGTGTTACCTGTGGTCCTGTCTCTATATAAAGACACCATGATGAAAGTGGAGATGCAGTACGGACAGAACACCACCAGGTGGACGACTAGTCTGATCACAAGGTGGAGGGGGCCTGAGGTTGTGTCAGGAGGCGGCAGAGAGCTCGGAGGTGGGCTTGCAGTCTTTGGTTTCTCTGTAGAGAGAATCAGCTGTCATGTGAATATCTAGATAAATGAACATCTGAAATCAAAGGTAACCTCCTCACTAGGGTTGGGTACTGTTTGGATTTTTACGATTCCGATGCCGAACCGGTACTTTTAAAACGATTCCGATTCCTAAACGATTCTTAAACCGATTCTTGAAAAACTGAAAAATGACAAAAGAAAGGCTTTTTATGGAGTTTTTTTTTTTTAAATTGAAAATGATTTAAATTTAACAATATATTAACGTTTAAATATAATAACTAAACCTAAGTCACCTAACACATAACTACAATAATTTAACAAATAACAGTTACACTATTAACAAGTAACAACAAAATAAATGTTGAGTTGGTATGCCAACCAGCTTCAAACTTTAGCAGTTCTTTAGCAGACAAATGACCATATTTGCCTTCTCTGGCAAGATAGGACACCTCTCCTGATTTATGGCATGTCCCGCACAGGAGAAAACTCTCTCAAACGGTGTCCAAGAGGTCTGTACACACCCAGGTATGAGTTTGAAAGGGCAGACAATTTGGGGAGGCTGTCCTGCCTCCCCCACCACCAGGCTACAGGGTCTTGTCCTGAACGATAGACTAGCAGAGTAAGTGTAATATGTTTACTAGCGATCACGTACAGTCAGTGAATGGTTAATATGCTTTTACGTCCGTTTTTGGTGAGCCCAGAGGGAAAATATGACATTTTAAAAGTAGCCTACATTTACGGTAGCTAGCTAACGGTAGACTACAGAGAGAGTGTGATATTTTTACGGCCGTTTCAGAGCGTGTACTAAAAGCCGTCTATCAGCAGGGATTGTAGAGTGCGTGTCCAAGAATAGCGTGGACACGCGCTTCACACCGCGAGCGGGCACCTGCGCCACTCAGCAGAAAAGGGAGAAAGAAAAACAGAGTCTGCCGCTTTCCGGAGTGACAGAGGGAAAATATTTCAGTTGGAACCGAAATGAGGAACCGAACTTCGCGTTCTAATCCGGTCCGAATACTACCGTTTGCGTAGGAAGCGGTTCCATAGTGGAACTGGGTTTCGGTTCCCAACCCGACTCCTCACCTGTGACAGAGACCCAGCTGGGTGGAGACTCTCCAACTCTGCTGATGTTGCACTTGTAGAGGCCTTCATCAGACCTGGAAACATGGTGGATGGTCATGTGACCTGCAGGCTCAGTCCTGATGAAGGAGCCATCTTTATAGAAACCAGCTGGGAGGTTGGAGGACATCTTTGTTTTACAGGTCAGAGTGAGGTCTTCTCCCTCCATCACAGGGAGGACAGGACTCTGCAGGATCACTGGTCCACCTCAACACAGAGCAACGCATTCTCATTAAAAGGTTTCATATGATGTTGTACAAAATGTATGCACAGCAATTTGTATGACATCCTACTAAATTAGGCGACAGCCGGCTTGTCACATAACAATGGGTACAGAGCACCATGAGAGTCTGTTGTATCAATGGCCGATACATTTGAGTTTAGCTGACAAAAAGTGAGGGTCATGCAGTTAAGTTTAGACACCAAAAGGACAGGTTAAGATTAGAAAAAAAGATTGTGGTCTGTATTAAAACACTCCCGGGACATGAACACCTGCTCCCCGGCTTGATAGCCCTGTGTTTTAGGAGCTAAACATCCACGCTGACCGAATGAATACAAATTACAATGCTTATATGTTCGAATGCTTCATGAGAACAGTCTGCACAGAGACAAACTACAGCATGTCATCCATTCACACACAGCTTCATCAATACTGACTCCACAGTCTGATCTTACCAGTGACAGTGATGGTGATGCTGTTACTGGTTGCTCCCTCTCTGGACTCACACCAGTAAACTCCACTGTCCGATGGGCCAATGTAGTTGATTTTACAGGAAGAACCAGCAGGTATTCCCCAGCCATCTCCACACTGAGTTCTGGATTCTATTTCTGTGATCCTCCTCAGAGTCCATCCAGCAGATCTGTCGTCCTCCTCACAGCTCAGAGAGACAGACTGTCCTTTAAATATCTGAGATCTGCTGGGACTCACAGTCAGAGAGGCTGGAGGGGGGGAGGGTTTAGTGAAAACTAGTTGATTATTACTGATACTGTGACAATCGCTGCTGTGGAGAAAGCGTGACTGGGCCTCTGAGGCTTCACATTGATTCTCTAGGACACCAAAGGAATCAGCTCATCTCTTCCCACTTGCAATAATTAATCTAAGCTGGGAAACCTTCCTTCATGTTTGCTACCAGGATGCTCCAATATCTTAACCTCATTGTGTGTGATGTTTTTCATCTTTACCTTTCTTTTTTTCTACTTTTGCCGACATCAAGTATCTCTACATTAAAGCCACTCAGGTTCAAAGAGATGTGGTTAACCATATCTGGTATTCTGGGGGATTTCTGTATGTGAAACATCTCATGACAATAAAAACCCCTTAAGTGTGAACAAGCCAGCGGATGTAGATGTAGGTGTGATGTATCATTCATTGGTCACGTGCAGGTTTGATAAATACCAAACTTATTGTTCGTAGAAACACTTTTCACACACACACACACACTGACAAATTGTTTTACACATGCTTTTATAAATGAGGCCTTTGGCTTCTCAGTCATAAACTTTAAAAAAATAAACAACTCTGTACTTTGAATACACACAATAACCCTCTACACATTTTAAAAGTACTCTGAACAGGACTTTGTATCTAGAGAAGAAATGTACTGACCTTGGTCTGTTGGGCAGCTCAGTGAGATCAGAACTGAAGAGAGAAGACATTCAGGTTAGTTGGAGTTTGGTTCGGTTCAAAGTTTAAAAAATAAAAAAAAAAAACACTATGAAACATTTACACAAACTTTTAAAATTCTCATAATTTTAACGGTCCAGAAGCATTGTTTTAAGCCGAACATTGCTGAATAAACTAGACTATAGATTTCTCAGTTTTCTTGCATTTCATTAAGTATTTTTTTAAATATTGTTATTATAAATGCACAAAGCGTTTACTTACAAAGCAGCCGCAGCAGAGATGGCTCCTCCATCCTGTCTTTGGCCAAATGATGTCTACACTTTGTTCACTTCATAGTTGCATCAAGTAAGCCCCCCTCCTCCTTCCTATGTGACCCGCAGTGTGGTTGACGAGAAGCCCCCTCGGCCAAAGTTGAATACTTCAGTTGCACATGCATGCATACTCTCATGCATTCATACGTACGTACACATCATATAACATAACGTGAGCATGAGGGATGTGTGCATAAGTACGGATTAGAACTGAAGAACATGTATGTGCAAGTAAATATAAATCGTGGCCTAGGCAGCTTCTAATAATCTTGAAACAAACGAGCCATCTCTTTGTAGGTGCATCTTCCTCCCAGCTACCCAAGGTGTGGGGGGTGAAGTGAACACAGCAACACCTTGCCTCTGTTTAACCACTGAAATGTGGTCAGAAATAGACTAAAATAGACTGTGTAGCTGCATACCAAGAATGAGGCAGCTTTATTGCCAAGTAGGTTTCCATGTGAAGGTATTTTCCTTAAGGTTTTGGTGCAGTCAAAACATGAATATGTGCAAGGGTTAAAATGTCGGCGAAATACACCGGGGGCCTTAAACAACAAGTGGGAATGAGATGCTCATCATAAAAATGTCTTTGGATGAGAGCATCATATCAGTTGAGTCAGACAGCCAGCAGGTGGCAGCACAGCTCCTTCTCTTTCTTTACACATGTTCAGTTCAGCTCACAGTTCACTCTGTTGGCTCACTCTTTCATTTAGGCAGTCTTGTATGAAGTACTTGTAAGCAATACTTGAGTAAAAGTACAAGTATATTACCAGAAACTAACTTTGGTAGAAGTTAAAGTATCCTTGTAGAATATTACTTGAGTAGAATATTACTTGAGTAAAAAAATCTTAAAGTATCTGATATTTACTGTACTTAAGTATCAAAAGTAATTTTCTGATATTAAGTATTAGAAGTAAAAGTCAAAAAACTTTTGATTGTAGCCAAAGGTGTGTAGTGTTATCTTCATCACCACTGTGGTCATCGTCTGTTACCATGGCGGCAGAGCCTGCACCAGGTGCTTCCATGTTATTATGCTTCCTCTTGTTCTTCAGTTTCGGCCTACTTTTTTTCCTTTTTTTTTGCAACAAACAAGCATCACGTCAACAACTGGAATGGAGCGTTAACTGTCACTCTAGCAGCAATGATCCACCAAACGAGCTTGCGTGGTGCCGCCCTGAGCAGTTTGTCTGCAAGTAAACAAGATGAAGGAAGAGGAGTTCAGTTCTAACATGTTATTTTATCTGAATACAGAACATGTAATTTAACGTTTCTTCCAACCACAAGACAAATATGTGAAACTAAAACACACACATTCAGATCCACCTACATCCTTGATAATGAAGTCGCCAGTGTTAATAAAGGAATAAATATGATCTGAGAGCTGATAATAAATGTGTTCAGTCCAAATGATAAACAGAGAGAGAGAGAGAGAGAGAAGAGGAGACTAAAGTTATAAGGATCAGAACTGCATTCTTTAATCTGAAGGAGATCACAAATGATAAACTCTCTATGATATTTATGATAAAATAGGCAGCAGAGTGAGTCACTGAGTATGAATTATTTTGGTATCACTTTACTTGAAGGTATCTACATAAAAGTAGCATGAATCCTAACCCTAACCATAACCATAACCATAACCCTAACTTGTCATGATAAAACCAAATGACACTTAATGACAGAAGTGTTATGTCATAAATGTTCATGACTTGTATATAATGTTTATGACACGTTCATGACAGTGTCATGTCACTCTTATGTAGATACCTTCAAGTAAAGTGTAACCATTATTTATTTTTAATCAGTGCAGCCTGTTCTCATGAACCATATGTTTGAAACGGCACCCTATGCTGTATTCACCACACTAGTCTATATCCACGACGTTCCACTCCCGGGATTGCTCCAAAATAGAGCCCAGAGAGATCAGCTGAAGTAACGAAGGGTACGACAGAATGATTTTACTATTTTAATGTTCTAATCAGACGTCTGACTCTGACTCTCAATGACACAGAACTTTATACAGCAAGACAGAATCAGACAGAAATCTGAACACCAATTTCAGTATTTGTCTATACTTTCTACTACTTTGATCTCTTAGGACTTTTTATATGTTATAGAGGAGACTTGATACACATTTGTCAGATTTTCTGTTGCAATTTGTGGGAGATTCACCCCTTTTGTTCGTACTATTTGAGGTTAGGACCTCTGAACAAGTCTGATAACCGTTGCTGGGATGCACTTCTTTTCCTCCATGGACCAAACATGGTGTCCATGTGTCCTTTATTGGGCCATCACCTCTCTGAAATATCCTCAGTGCCCCACTTGGGTGAGTGTACATGACTGGTTGGGTTTTATATTTATTTACTTTCTGCTTAATGCGTACCCAACTTGAATGTTCTCTGTAATGTGTAGTATCAAGCTACAAGCTGGAACATGTTGGTCTGACAATTATCTTTCTCTGCCTTCTACAAGTGCTGCAGGAGTTTCACCTCATAAACATTTCATCAGCTATTGTTTCTGTTCATTTATGTTTTCTCTATTGTTGTAAAAATTAGTTTTTTGAGACTTTAAAACGGCAAGGAGACTTCCTAAAAGTATGTATATGTTTTTAACCAGATGGTTTGAATACTTGAATGTCGATCATGTGATGTCATGGACTGTTTACGTTTTTTTTACTCTTTTCTTATTGTTTATCTGATGTTAGTGATAACTAACGCCACATTGTTATCTGATAGTTGGTAGTTTCCAGAGAGTGTATGTTTAAATGTATGAAAAGAGGGCTGCAGCTCCACTTTGTGCCATGCCTTAAAGCGCTTGATGACCTCAAACAGAATGTGCTGTGTAGATCCACCCACTCAAACACAAACCAAACGTCAGACCGTACGGGATCCACTCTCTCAAACAGGTATCATTCTGCACCGATCCTCAGACCACACGGTATGCCGAGAACGGAGAACGGAGAGCGAGAGAACAGATCTACACTCTATCATGGCTATATTAATGCTCCTGTTGTTCCTTCTGTCTGCATCAGCTTCTGGTAAATATCAGCTTTTATTGTGAAAGGATTCAAATAGACTTTATTTCTGACCTTTATCACAGGATTATGTAATTTTGTTGTGTTTAAAAAAAGATAAATTGATTTGGTATTAACAGTAAATATCAGTTTATTTTGATAATGAGACTGGATTTATGAAAGTGTGAATGTATGAGCTGTTTTCTTCTTCAAGAAATGTTCAATGTTAGGTTATGCATTTAGCATGTTCAAAATGTTTGTAGCCCACCTTCATTGAATCAGTTAATTTAATTTACAATTAAGAATACTTCAAGTACTGTTGTACTAGGTACACTTTTAAATGTCTTGAGTTCCTTTAGCCACCTAAGATCATCTGTAACCACTATTATTAGGCTTAGTTTACTTAATGAGATACATGTAAAAATAATAATTCATACTTTATTAATCCTGCAAGGGAAATTACACTCACACACATTACAAACAGGCCTGAAATACACACATGGAGGAGTCTGAGTGAGGGGGCTGCAGCCTGTTGGTGGATGGACGCAGGCCCGCCTTAACCTGCCACTAGGTCCCCGGGGTCGAGAGGTTTTGTAGGCCCCCCAACTCATACTATAAGTTAATAAAAATACGTAATATCCACGTTCGTCTACACAGCAAAATATGTATTAGTTTAATTCTGACAACAGTAACTTGTCCCTCTCTATGAAATGACCAAATCACTTAAACCTACTTGACCATAAACACAAAAGTCAGTCTAATCAATAACAAATAACCAGTATTTACATCATGAAGCATGCACGCATCGCAACACTTCTCCTGCAGCATGCACAGGAGAGCACCTCCATTGTAATCACAGGATAGATAGGACAGACAGGATAGACACAGAGTGGCATATCGGTCTTTCAGAGCTGTGTATGGTATATGTTTGTGCCTAAACCACATAAACAAGCCTGAACATGATGAGAAGACAGGGCACATTTATTTAACTTTTGATTGAGTAGGCAAGCAATACTTTTAGGTGGGCTGAGGCCATTCTTGCCAATGCTATCACTGGCCTTAAGTGATGGACAGAAAATTCCACAAATTACAAATCAATGTGATTTTTTTAATGGCTCATGATAGGCCCCTCGTCTTCATAGGCCCATGGGCTTAAGCCCAGGTAAGCCCGTGCATTAAGGCGGCCAACAGACTGAGCTAGTGCCACCCTCAATGTACACACACACACACACACACACACACACAGACACACACAAGCTGGTAGATATTAAAATGACAAACCCTGTTGCAGGCCTGATGCAACGTTTGAGAGTAGAGAAGTCCACTGTCTTTTCCTCCACTCGAAAAAGAGCGATAAAATATAGCATGGTACCTTGGTCAAAAGTCCTTTCTGCACTTGTACCAGTTTCTCGAGGTATATGTCATCACCCTTAAATTGCCTCCTTGACTCCACCAGTTGCCTCCCTTTCAGTGGAGGCAGAAACAGGACATTTTTATAGTGATCACTTTTGGGTGGAAAAGTGTTTCGCCAGTAAATGCAAAGCTATTTAAGGCACCTACAGCAAACATCTCTACATTATTTGGGATTCAGGTGGAGCTGCAATAGAACAAGTATTCAGTATAGCTAACTTTTCCTTATTCGTACCGGCAAGGTAACAAAGAAGCTAACACTATACTTATGTACATACAGACTACTTATTAATATACACGTATTCTCTATTTATACTTGCTTTTAAACTTTGTGTTGATTGGCTGTTTTTATTTTGAATTGTATATACCCATGAGGACTCACAAAATGATGTTGTACATCTGTGCAATGACAGTAAATGTATTCTATTTCATTGTACAGATGTCCTCAGTTTATGTTGAAAATTGCACATTGCGTTTTTTATTTATGTTGCATGTTACATTTCCAATGTTTGGAAATGAAAAGAAAGCTCCATTTTTCCTTTGCAATTTTCACTGTTGCTTCTGCTTATTCTTCTCTGCTGGGAAAACAATGGGATATGATTATTTCTGATGATTTACAGTACAGGCCAAAAGTTTGGACACACCTTCTCATTCAATGCGTTTCCTTTTTATTTTCATGACATTGTAGATTCTCACTGAAGACATCCAAACTATGCATGAACACATATGGAATTATGTACTTAACAAAAAAGTGTGAAGTAACTGAAAACATGTCTTATATTTTAGATTCTTCAAAGTAGCCACCCTTTGCTTTTTTATTAATAAGGGAAAACATTCCACTAATTAACCCTGACAAAGCACACCTGTGAAGGTAAAACCATTTCAGGTGACTACCTCATGAAGCTCATTGAGAGAACACCAAGGGTTTGCAGAGTTATCAAAAGCAGATATGGTGCTAATAGTAGCAGTGGGATGTGCACCTGGTAAGCACACTGTGGAAATGTCTTGTGGGATTTTCTAGTCATTGCTTATTACTGTTTTTCAGGCCAAGAAGCATTAACAGTGTATCCTGGAGATGATGTCACTCTGCCATGTCAGACTGATTATTACCACATCAGCGTTGTACAGTGGAGCAGACCTGACCTGGCGCCAGAGTACGTCCTCTATTACAGCGATGGACACATGGATCCAACCCACCAGCATCCAGAATTTAAGGGCAGGGTGGAGCTGGTGGACAGAGATCTGAAGGACGGAGACGTGTCTTTAATTCTGAAGAATGTGAGAGGCATCGACAGAGGAACATACGAGTGTCGAGTTAAACCAGATCGTTCAAGATTCATCGTCGAGTCTGAGCCAATCAGAACCCTCCGTCTGCAGGTTACAGAGCCAGGTGAGTGAGTCTCTCTCAGTGAGTTTTTTCTGTGTATATTGTTGTAGCTGCAGTTTCAAACATCAGAGAGGATGAAGACTGCTCCACTATCACACATTTACTGACTCATATGTTTTTTTATCTTCAGGTTTTGTTGTTGGAAACTCCTCTCCTCTAGGCCGAGACCTTGGACTGGCAGCAGGTGGACTGCTTCTTGTATCTGTTGCCCTGGTTGGTGTCCTGACATATTAAAAGACATGAGGACAAGAGGTTAGGATCGGCTGCTGATGATGCTGATGAAGAACCGGCTGTTCAGTTCATCGGACAACTCACATAGCTATTTACACCTCACTGTTTGTGACTTCTCTATCTCTGGGTGTGAGGCCATGTTTTAATCTAATGTTAGTTTTATATCATCCAATTTCTCCCCTCTATGAACCTCACATACTTTTTTTCAAGTAAGGTTCTGTCACTTTAAAGACATTTTACTAGAGTAGGGATGCACCGAATCCCGATTTTTGGGGTTCGGCCAAATACCGAATCCACTGGTTAAGATTCTGCTGAATCCAAAACCGAATACCGAATCCTCCTCCCATCCTCAGTCCATTAACACTGTAAACACATTAATGAAGTAAACAACATCCACAGCAGTGCATTTTTAATTTTATTTACCTGAAGTTGCTGCATTTTGGCTGCTGTCTGTAGATTCCTTCGTGCACAACTCGTATTCTTTCGGATGTTTCAGACCAAATGTTTTAACAGCAGCCATGTTGTGTATTGTTTAGGGTCCTTGCTACCACGAGACAAATTGTTTTGACTGAAAGTACAGCCAAACTACACGTTTTCTTCTCACCAGTTCCATTTTCACTTTCTCACAGCCTGCTGCATTGAATGGTCCACCTACTGTATGTAAACACCTTCCCCGTAATCACCGGTGCCGCCATTACGTCGACGAGCGTAGCGCACGTAGTGCAATCGTAGGGTTCAGTTTGCTGGAAAAAATTCCAAGGTTTGGCAGAAACCCAACCCCGTCAAAAAGCCCAATATTCAGCCGAATCCGAATCCGAAGCCGAATCCTAGATCCGGTGTATCCCTATACTCGAATAAAAGTTCTGTTACTCAAAACACACCAATAATGTCTCCCCTCTGAATCTCCATGTTACCGTGGTGGAGAGGTTTGTGTACCCGATGAGTCTGGGATCTGTATTATCTGGAGCTCTGAGCTCCTGTAGGGTCTGCCATGATGAGTTGGTCCCGGAGGAGGGTCAGACTAAGAGAGAAATACACTTAATATAAACTTTACCTTAAGAGAACTAGAATATTTCCTCGAGTAAAAGTTGCTTCAAAGAAAAACAAATGTTACTTAACTTAAAGTACATTTACCTTAAATACATTTAAAGGTGCAGTAGGTAAAGCTTATAAAACTAACTTTCTGTCATATTTGCTGAAACTGACCATATGTTCAAGTAGCACTACATGAAGCAGGTAATTTGAAAAAAATCCAGCTCCTCTGGCACCACCTACAGCCTGTAGTGCGATTTTTAAAAATTCACTGCTCCCTGTTCAGATGCACCAATCAGGGCCAGGGGGGGTGTCTAACTGTGTGTCAATCACTGCTCATGCACACGCATTCATTCTCTTTTGAGGGGGAGACCGTTTTAGGCTTTAGCGGAAAGGAAGGAGGGACTGAGAAGGTGTTAATATTCAAATATTTTGGCTAAGTCCTGGATCTACGCAATCCTACCTACGGCACCTTTAAACATATTAAATGTAATAATAATGTACTCAGCGCTGATGTAGTACTGACCTTATCACTGCAAACCAGAAATACGTCAGCAGATCGAGCACCCACCAAATATCTTATAATCAGGTCTTTAATATTTTATCTGTGTGTTTGATCAAGTTTACTTTACATTTCATATGGTGTTTATTCTGTATATTTGTTTTCTGCTAAGCCATTTGAAGGGTTCATGGACTCTGCTTAAAATATATTACCGGCGTATGATTTAAAATGGTAT
Source organism: Perca flavescens (assembly GCF_004354835.1). NCBI lineage: Eukaryota > Metazoa > Chordata > Actinopteri > Perciformes > Percidae > Perca > Perca flavescens. The sequence continues at coordinate 5,403,063 of NC_041349.1, forward strand.
ATACTTTAATGATTTGAACTGAGGAGTTGATTACATTGTGAATATTGTTTGAAATGGTATTTATAAAAGCATCTGATGCAACTAATGATATCTCAGAAGAACCAGGAGGACGAGTCTGTCAGAAAATAAGATGTTAAAGGAAGTGTTAGGAGAAAATGTTAATAATACAAATTACTTGAGACTGAACTAGTTAAATAAAATAAGCTTATGTTATATGATACATGAGCAGATACATGATGAAACCTTTAATTACTAACTTACAGAACAATGCGCTTAAAGCTTTTTGTATTTCTGTCTTCAGTGTATGTTGTGAGAAAAATAAATACTTTTTTGTTACATTTGTATCAAGTTGTGTTACTTTTATTCATGAATTGATTTACACGTTTCTTTCTTTACAGCAGAACCTGATCAACTATCTGCTACTAAAGTCCAGTTCAGATCAAAGATTTGCAATGAGACAAAACCTTTCAGTTCCGCCCTTTTTCTGATCTATGAGGACTCAAAACACTTGAGCTTCTTTTCAAATCAGTTCAGAAGTGATGTTCAGTGGTGGCAGCAATGATGACATCATAGTTATCTTCCAATCCTTCCACAGCCTATGTGGGCGGGGTCGTCACCACGGAAATGGGCAGGTCATTTCCTACAGTCAGTGTAGGTTAGAAAGAAAATGTAGATAATTGATCATCACCAAAGTGGTGGTATGAGATAGATTGATTGTAAGGAGTGTTACCTGTGGTCCTGTCTCTATATAGAGACACCATGATGAAAGTGGAGATGCAGTACGGACAGAACACCACCAGGTGGCAGACCAGTCTTAACACAAGGTGGAGGGGGTCTGAGGATGTGTCAGGACGCAGAGCTGTTGTTGTGTAAGGGGGCGGCAGAGAGCTCAAAGGGGGGCTTGTGGTCTTTGGTTTCTCTGTAGAGAGAATCAGCTGTCAGGTGAATATCTGGATGAATGAACTCCTGAAATCAAAGGTAACCTCCTCACCTGTGACAGAGACCCAGCTGGGTGGAGACTCTCCAACACTGCTGATGAGACACTTGTAGAGGCCTTCATCAGACCTGGAAACATGGTGGATGGTCATGTGACCTGCAGGCTCAGTCCTGATGAAGGAGCCATCTTTATAGAAACCAGCTGGGAGGTTGGAGGACCTCTTTGTTCTACAGGTCAGAGTGAGGTCTTCTCCCTCCATCACAGGGAGGAAAGGACTCTGCAGGATCACTGGTCCACCTCAACACAGAGCAACGCATTCTCATTAAAGGTTTCATATGATGTTGTACGAAATGTATGCACACAAATTTGTATGACATCCTACTAAATTAGGCGACAGCCGGCTGGTCACATAACAATGGGTACAAAGCACCATGATCAATGGCTGATACATTTGAGTTTAGCTGACAAAAAGTGAGGGTCATGCAGATAAGTTTAGACACCAAAAGGACAGGTTAAGATTAGAAAAAAAGATTGTGGTCTGTATTAAAAAAGGACAGGTTAAGATTAGAAAAAAAGATTGTGGTCTGTATTAAAACACTCGGGACATGAACACCTGCTCCCCGGCTTGATAGCCCTGTGTTTTAGGAGCTAAACATCCACGCTGACTGAATGAATACAAATTACAATGCTTTACTTTTCATAGTTATATGTTCGAATGCTTCATGAGAACAGCCTGCACAGAGACAAACTACAGCATGTCATCCATTCACACACAGCTTCATCAATACTGACTCCACAGTCTGATCTTACCAGTGACAGTGATGGTGATGCTGTTACTGGTTGCTCCCTCTCTGGACTCACACCAGTAAACTCCACTGTACCACAGGGCCATGTAGCTGATGATACAGGAAGAACCAGCAGTTGTCCCCCAGTCAACTCCACCTTGAGTCCTTCTTTCTCTGGTTGTGTTTCTCCTCAGAGTCCATCCAGCAGAGCTGTCGTCGTCCTCACAGCTCAGAGAGACAGATTCATCTTTAAACATCTGAGAGCTGCTGGGACTCACAGTCAGAGAGGCTGGAGGGAGGAGGGTTTAGTGAAAACTAGTTGATTATTACTGCTACTGTGACAATCACTGCTTTTGACAAAGCGGGCCTCTGATACTTCACACTGATTCTCTAGGACACTTAAGGAATCAGCTCATTTCTTTACACAATCAATAATTGATCTAAGCTGGGAAACCTTCCTTCATGTTTGCTACCAGGATGCTCCAATATCTTAACCTAATTGTGTGTGATGTTTTTCATCTTTATCTTTCTTTTTTTCTACTTTTGACCACAACAAGTATCTCTACATTAAAACTACTCAGAGTTTCATAGAGATGTGGTTAACCATATCTGGTATTCTGGGGGAGTTTCTGTATGTGAATAAGTGTGAACAAGCTGGCAGATGTAGATGTAGGTGTGATGTATCATTTTTCACGTGCAGGTTTGATAAATACAAAACTTTTTGTTACTCCAAACAGTTTTCTTACACACTGACAAATTGTTTTACACATGCTTTGATAAATGAGGCTTCTGGCTTCTCATTCATAAACTTTAAAAAAATAAACAAATCTGTACTTTAAATACACACAATAACCCTCTACACATTTTAAAAGTACTCTGAACAGGACTTTGTATCTAGAGAAGAAATGTACTGACCTTGGTTTGTTGGGCAGCTCAGCAGTGAGATCAGAACTGAAGAGACAAGACATTCAGGTTAGTTGGAGTTTGGTTCGGTTCAAAGTTTAAAAAATGAAAATAACACTATGAAACATTTACTCAACCTTTCAAACTTAATAAATGAAATAATTTTAACTTTCCAGAAGCATTGTTTTAAGTCAAACATTGCTGCATAACCTAGACTTTAGATTTCTTGCATTTCATTTAGTATTTTTTTAAGCATTGGTATTATGAATACACAAAGAGTTTACTTACAAAGCAGCCACAGCAGAGATGGCTCCTCCATCCTGTCTTTGGCCAAATGATGTCTACACTTTGTTCACTTCATAGTCGCATCAACTAAGCCCCCCTCCTCCTTCCTATGTGACCTGCAGTGTGGTTGACGAGAGCTGCCTCTGCCAAAGTTGAATACTTTAGTTGCACATGCATGCATACTCTCATGCATTCATACCTACACACACATCCTGCATAACGCGAGTATGAGGGTTTGTGTCCATAAGTACGGATTAGAACAGAAGAACATGTATGTGCAAGTAAATATAAATCTTGGCCTTGGCAGCTTCTTATAATCTTGAAACAAATGAGCCATCTATTTGTAGGTGCAGCTTCCTCCCAGCTACCCAAGGTGTGGGGGGTGAAGTGAACACAGAAACACCTTGCCTCTGTTTAACCACTGAAATGTGGTCAGAAATGGACTAAAATAGACTGTGTAGCTGCACACTATGTAACTACACAATAATAATCAACAATCTTTATTGTCAAGTAGGTTTCCATGTGAAAATAACAAGTGTGAATGTAATTGTGAATGAGATGCTCATTGTAAAACTCTCTTTGGATGAAAGCATCATATCAGTTGAGTCAGACAGCCAGCAGGTGGCAGCACAGCTCCTTCTCTTTCTTTACACATGCTCAGTTCAGCTTATATTAAGGCAGTCTTTATAAAGTACTTGAAAGCAATACCTGAGTAAAATTACAAGTATCTTACCAAAAATAACTTTGGTAGAAGTTAAAGTCACCTTTTACAATATTACTTGAGTATAAGTCTTAAAGTATCTGATATTTAAGTATCAAAAGTAATTTTCTGACACTAAATGTACTTAAGTTGTAGATATAAAAGTAAAAGTATTCTTTTTTTTTTATTATGGCCAAGGTGTGTAACATTATCTTCAGTTATTATGCTTCCTCCTGTTCTTCTTCAGTTTTGGCCTATGTTATTATTTTTTTAACAGGCACACCCCTACTCACGCCTTCAGCGTGTTTGTAGAACGTACCAAGGAGAGCAGCAGCTACACTGGGTTTAGCGAGTAGTATGTAAGTTCCGCCCCCGGCACGTTACCTTAAGTCGCTTTCTTCTTTAACCGCCCCGTTATTCCCGCGTGTCACGGAAGGGTAAGCCCACCCACGACCTTTTCCTAAACCCAACCTTCCTGTTATTCCCACGTGTCACGGAAATGTAAGCCCACCCACAGCCTTTTCCTTAACATAACTGCATCAAAATGGTTATATGATGCTAAATGAGACTTTTAGCGTCAATAACAACGACAAAGGCACCTGACCAAGCGTCCGTATTTTACGAGATGGGAGTGAGAACCTGTTGACAGGCATCACGTCACCAACTGATATGGAGCATGCTTTAACTTGCAATCTAGGAGCAATTATTCGCCAAACCTGCTTGCGTTGTGCTGCCCTGAACAGTTTGTCTGCAAGGAAACAAGATGAAAGAAGAGGAGATTAGTTCTAACATGTTATTTAATCTGAATACAAAACATGTAGTTTCACGTTTCTTCCAACCACAAGACACATGTGTAAAACTAAAACAGACACACATTCAGATACACCTACTTCCTTGATAATAAAGTCACCAGTGTTAATAAAGAAATACAGATGATCTGAGAGCTGATTATGAATGTGTTCAGTACAAATTATAACGAGAGAGAAGAGGAGAGTGAAGTCATGAGGATCAGAACTGCATTCTTTTAATCTGAAGGAGATCACAAATGAAAATTATAAAATCTCTATATCTATGAGCAACAGAGTGAGTCACTGAGTATGAATTATTTTGGAAACACTTTACTTGAAGGTATCTACATAAGAGTGACATGACACTGTCATGAACACATGACCCTGTCGTGACAGTCATGACACATGAACCCTTACTCTAACCATAACTTGTGACAAAACCGAATGACACTCACTAAAAGAAGCATCATGTCATAAACGTTTATGACTGGTTTATAATTTTTATGACACGTTCATGACAGTGTCATGTCACTCTTATGTAGATAGCGTCAAGTAAATTGTAACCATTATTTTTAATCAGTGCAGTCTGTTGTCATGAACCATACATTCAAAAAGGAACTATATGCTCTATGCACCACAGTAGTCTATATCCACGACCTTCCACTCCAGGGATTGCTCCGGTGCTGCAGGAAATTCCGCCAGATGCATGTGTGGCAGTGAGTGGCAAAGATGACATTTAGGTAATTTAAGATTTCCAACAACGCCATTTGGGATAGGCCCAAACCTTTAAAAGCACACAGGTTTGTTCTCAAAATCAGGGGTGAGAGACAATAAAGTAATTATAAAAATATATAATTTTATTTAATTACATATGTTTTAAAATAGCAAAATATTTTCTGTTAAGAAGGTAAGTGATGATATTAGAAACATAAAAAAAACACAAGTCAAATCAATAAACCATCATGCATAATGAAAAGAAAGAAAAACCAAACAAAATCAAACCACGCGATTGGTACAACAGTTAATATACAGCATTTATATAAAACAATCCTTTTGTACAATTATCTGAATTTTCAAACCTTTAGCCTATCACTCCAGGAGAGCTATATCCGCTCCAACACCAATCAATCCAGAGCACTCCGCATCCAGCACTCTCTAGGCTATATCCAGAATATTTTTACTGGAATCCAGAATAGCATCAGTGGGAGAAGAACGCGCCGGGGAGTACTGGCCCTTTAATTAGTTGTGGCACCACGATAGCCCCGCAGCAGCATGTATGAGGCTGCAACCCGGTTCAGCTGTGTTGTGAAACACCATTAAAACAGGACCGCAATAAATTTAAAGCAAGCCGGCAGACATTTACCGATTTACAGGACACGCCGCCCTGAGACACCGGCGGAGGCACCCACTCTGCGCATGCACACAGCGGCCCACACTATAACAAAAAGACTCTGTCAGATCTTGATAACGCCAAATGGGTCGAAACAGGGAGGCATGCAGCTTACCGAGACACCGAACGGCAGCAGCCCAGGGATACATCTACCCACACGGGGACATCCCATTGGGCAGCACGGTGGCCCAGGGGTTAGTGCTGTGGCCTCACAGCAAGAAGGTTCTGGGTTCAAATCCAGGCCTTTCTGTGTGGATTTTGCATGTTCTCCCCGTGTCTGCGTGGGTTTTCTCCGGGTTCTCCGGTTTCCCCCACCACTAAAAATATGTTCCCCTCCCCCTCCCTAACTAGCTGATGTGTGGTGAGCGTTCTGGCGTCGTAAGGCGTTGTATGGCTGCCGTGCATCACCCAGGTGGTGTTAGAGAGCAGTCCCCCACCCCCCCCCCCAAATGCGCTTTGAGTGTCTATGATAAAGCGCTATATAAATGTAATAAATAATAATAATAATAATAATAATAATAATAATCCACAGCCAAGACAGGGTCGGCTCTATGAAAGAACGCACGTTAGTGCCAAACGCACGGCGACACAAAACAATTAAAGGCACAAAAGATGAAAAAGTGTCCTTACCACGCCGCAGCAAACTGACAACCTAGGACAGCGACAAAAACGTACAGCATGCCAACCCGGACACATCTCCACAGACACCCAGCAGGAGAAGACAGAGAAACAGAACGAGTCCACACACAGGCTTAAATAATGCCCCCACCTTTCCCAATCAAAGGGGATGAGCCCCAGGTGTGCTGGTGCACACTCCCGTGCACAGGTAAGAGGGAGGGAAAAACTTCATCCTGTCACACATGTCTTTTCACCGATGTCCGTCACCTTCCTCTTTCTTTGTGTTAAGAGGACTATGGTTAACTGCTCCTCAGATCTCTGCAGGGTAAATCCAGACAGCTAGCTAGACTGTCTGTCCAATCTGAGTTTTCTGTTGCACGACTAAAACAACCTTTGAACAACCTTTTCATTTCTGCAAGAAAGATGTATTTTGAGGTTATGGTTTCATTCAGAGTGGTTAGTAGTGCCTGTTGGCATCTGTTCAGCCTGATGGAGAAATTTATTACAGGGATGTAAATGGTGGCGTTAGGAAAAGTAGTATGATCAGTTTTTACCATTTGCTGTAGCTGCTTGAGTATGGTAGTCTGTTCGTGGCAGTTGTTTAGTCCAAAGGAAAGTATGATGTGTTGTGTGTCTGGTTGTGGCTGTAGTTTCTTTAAAATGGCTGTTATGTGGTGTAAAGTTGCTCCGGGGTAACTGTCAACCTGTATGTCTGGATCTGTGAAAGATGGAATTCGTGAGAGGTTGGAGTCCCCAAGAAAGAGGGTCGGCTTCCGCACCTCCAACAACCATTCCTGTATTTTTTTGAAAGTGCGTGGGTGTGTGTGTGGTTCCGGGCGCTCTGGGGAGCCAGGTGCTGCCGGAGAAACCCTGCTTGGGATAGAGGTGGATAACTCAGATGTTTGGGGTGTAATCAGCTTCTTGCTTTTCATTTGTCCCCGTATCATCATCTTTTTGATATGCACCTCAGTGATTGGGTTTCTCCCACAGGAAGCCGCAGCTAACAGCTCTGGCTCCCTCTGCTGTTGGTGGTATGGTTAAGGTTAGAGTTAGGTGCCTTGAAGGCAACTGTCACAGCGCTGCCTGGAAGGAGATGTTGGGGGCTTAAAACACCATCTAGCCACCTGAACACACCTCCCTGTAAGACCAGCACGCCCATGGATGCAAAGATGGGCGCAGGTTCATTTGCTATGTAAACGATGTGGGCACTAGATGGGAAACTGAAAACTGTGTTGGTCTTAAACTAGCAAAGAAACTTTTTTGCGTAGGGCTTGCGCTGCTTGAGAAAAATTTTCAAATATTCCACCTGTCATACAGAACGAAATATTCTGTGACATATTTTGCAGTCAATACTGCCGACGATGTCTTGCTTTAATCAAATCAGGAGGCTATATATAAATGGTAGGATAGGCTACGATAACAACGTAGTGTGTGTTCTGAGTGAAGGTCCAACATCAGATAGGCTATATAGGCTCTTTACAGCTACACAAAGTTGTTCAGACAGCCCACTTACCCATTTATCAGAGTTTGAATCTGTCGGCACTATGTCCCGAGATCAGCCCTCCCTGTATCTAGCAGCAGGAGCAGCGCCGCGTCAGACACGCTTCTGGTATGTAGGACACAGAAAAATCCACGCAGCTGACACGCAGCTGAGACGTGATATTGACCGTCATCTTGAACTTCTTCAAATTTTCTAATAATCGCGCCAACAGTTGTTGCCTTCTCACCAAGCTGCTTGCCTATTGTCCTGTAGCCCATTCCAGCCTTGTGCAGGTCTACAAATGTATCCCTGATGTCCAGAGCCGGCCCGAGGCATAAGCGAACTAAGCGGCTGCTTGGGGCCCCCAGGCCACCAGAGGGCCCCCAATCGAGTGTTGTTTTTTCTCCTTAACATTCGCCGACGGTCCCATCTGGGTTTCCGTAGTTCAGAATGTGCCCAGCCCTCCCCGCACGCGTTTGCGATGGAGATACACAAACAACATGGCAGCGACAGCGGCTAATATTAGTTATTTTCTTAACTAGTCGTTTCATTACTTACTTAACCGTAATCTCCGCCGAAATGACCGGCAACACATGGTGCTCTTTACCCGGCTCAAAGTCACCTATTCTCAAATAACTGAACCACGAACTACCGCTGACCTGACGGAGCGAGTATTGGATGGAGCACCACGGAGCACCGTCAGCTGTTGAGGAACTCGGTTGCAGCTCAACACATCTACTAGAACGCGCCATTAGCGGCTTAAACAACTAGCAATTGCCGCGAATAATCATAATGGTATACATGTCCCGTGTGTGTGTGTGTGTGTGTGTGTGATCTTGTCATTTATTTGTCATCTGCAGATTGATTTTTAAGTAGGGGGGAAGAATCGATTTAAATCAGGGATTTTTTTGAGGGCATATCGCCCAGCCCTACTTCCTACTAACACAGTGTATGTCCGGCAAACCCACAGCTGACAACCACGCAGCTAAACTAATTGATGTGGTTGCTAACTCTCCCAGAAGGGTGGACTTGGACTTAGTCGGCTGATTGTTAACGGTTAATAAGCGGTTAACACGGGCGGGCTATTGCTCAGGACAAAAAATCTAAATATCCATCCCTATCAGGATAAATAGAGAACATGAAGTCCTGTGTGATTGAACGTGTTTGGCCCTGAAGCCCAAGTAGTTGTGTGAAGTCACCACCTTATTAAGTCAAAAAGCAAAAGGCTGTGAATCTGAACAAATTTAGGCATTGCCCTTTCTGAAGCTGACCATCCCAAAAATGCACCAGGAAATCACATCTATCACATTCAAAATTTAAAATAGTTAATGATGGTAACGTTAGTCACTAAACAACCACAGAAAGGTACATAAACCAGGATGATTCATTATGATTAGGTGATAACTATACAACCTTAAGGTACAGCTAATGTTAGTGCAACATAAGAGCAGTGACATTTAGTGGTTAAACGTCAACAACATGGGGTAGCCCTAAAGTTATGGGCAGATTACATTAACAAACACATAATGATAGCCTAAACTGGAAAACTGTTATGATTGACGTGTGTAGCTGTTAATTAAGGTTATCTAACCCAAGTCTTCTGCCAGCAGGTTGGTAATCCTCTATAGCTCTCTCATAATAGTTTTCCAAGGGGTGGAATCTATCCCAGAGAATGCAGCCGGTCACTCCTCTTCATCCTCCAAGTTATCCCACCCTTCAAAACGATGCCATGCCAACCGATATTACGCAGGACTTTACACATACTAAATGCTAGGTGTAAGATTTAAGTTGTAACCTATGCCTACGTTGGAACTATTTCAGCTGGTACAACCCTTAAAATGCTAGTAGCGTGTAAACTCCGACCTAAGTTACAACTTGCGTTCAAACTAGTCTACGTTTGAATTTACACGTAGCTGGTGCAACCTAGTGTAGGCGTTCAATGATCAGCACTGCCACATGGGGGTGGTGGTGTGTCTGATGACTTTTAGTCATGTTGAGGAAACAAATAGACTGATCTTACCAGGGACAGTGATGTTGATGATGTTACTGGTTGCTCCCTCTCTGGACTCACACCAGTAAACTCCACTGTCCCATGGGAGGATGTAGCTGATTTTACATGAAAAACCGACAGTTTCCCCCCCCCCCCATTCAACCCCACACTCAGCTCTGGTTTCTTTGTCTGTGTTCCTCCTCAGAGTCCATCCAGCAGAGCTGTAGTCCTCCTCACAGCTCAGAGAGACAGACTCTCCTCGAAAGATCTGAGAGCTGCTGGGACTCACAGTCAGAGAGGCTGGAGGGATGTGGATGTGGTGGTTAAAAATGAATTGGTGATATTTTACATTTTCAATTGAACAAAAGAAACCCATTGAAGGTGCGAAAAATGGCAGCCAGTGACACTTTGCTAAAAATAAGCGCAAGGTCTATTTTCGGCCGAGCTGAAAGGGCGTTCAGAAGGTGGAGTGGAGGGGCTACAGCTTCTGGTCAATTTTCAAAAACATCTCCCTGTTACTTTACTATTTAAAACAACTAAAACACAACCACAAATCTCATACGTGTTGTACATAACTGGCAGTGGTGTAAGACGTTTTCAGATTCTTTACTTAAGCAAAAGTACTAATACCACAACAAAATTGTGGAATTTTGTAGACCACCGGCCGTCAGGCAGTGTCCGTCCGCGGGTAGGTAGCGTCCGTCCGCGGGCAGGCAGGCAGGCAGCCGGCAGTCAGCGTCCGTCTGCGGGCAGCCAGCTGACAGCCAGCGTCCGTTCGCGGGCAGCCAGCGTCCGTCCGCGGGCAGCCAGCGTCCGTCCGCGGGCAGCCAGCTTCTTTTCGCGGGCAGCCAGCGTCCGTCCGCGGGCAGCCAGCTTCTTTTCGCGGGCAGCCAGCGTCCGTCCGCGGGCAGCCAGCCGGCAGCCAGCCTGCAACCAGCGTCCGTCCGCGGGCAGCCAGTGTCCGTTCGCGGGCACCCAGCGTCCGTTCTCGGGCAGGCAGCCGGCAGGTTAGTCCGTCCAGACTTTCCCGATTGCCACTCCGCCTCTGCCTTAACAACCGTCAGTTGTCTGGCGTTCCCCAGAGACCAGGGCTCATTTCCCGGGAGTCATGTTTGCTTTCCCCGTTCTTCTTTCCCTAAACCCAACCTCGTTCTTTTTTCCTTTTTACAATTCAAATATTATTTATTATAATCAATATATCTATAATTCAAATATCATTATATATTATAATCTGTATATCTATAATATATATTATATTATAAAAGGTGTTGCATGATGTCCACCACCAGATGGCACGCCCACGGAGTCAAACGTTTAGCTCCGCCCACATTTGGCCCAACCCCGATCTGCATACTGCAGTCAGGTGCAATTGGATAGACCAGCATTGTAAAATAAATGTCTATAAAATTGCTGTGAGGATGCCTCCAACTGCTAACAAGGTTGGTAATAGAGCTAAGCGATATGGAGAAAATCAAATATACCCATAATGTTGACCAAATAACTCAATATCAATATTGTGGCGATATTGTAGGGTTGACAATTGGTGCTTTCACAAAATATGCACATAATGAGATTTTTGATAAACAATCACATATGTTGATATAATACCTATGTGGGTAAAGGGAAATAATGGAACAACTAGAACAGTCTGGTAAGTTCAGAAAATTACATCACTCTACTGTAATGCAGCATTCAAAATCAGGAAAAGACAACACTTGTGTCATATCAGGATACTACAATATCCAAAATGTAAGACGATATCTAGCCTCATATCGATATAATATCGATATATTGCCCAGCCCTAGTTGGTTGTTTCTATTTAGAATTTTTAATCCATGGACTTTTTTTATATTTGAAAAATTTCTCGAAAGCCAACAACAATGTAAAGTCTCTGGGCCAGCGGGAGGAACACAACTGCACAGATTCAGCAGGCCACAGATCATGGAGGAAACCAGGAAGCCTATAAACGTTTTTGCAAACGAGCCAGGCGGGCAACTTCATTGAAATGAATAGGTGACATTTTGTGATCCTGATTCCAGTTGAAATAATACATCCTTAATGAAGACACACAGGGCCACACACTGAATCATTCAATGGCCTTACAATCAAACATCTGTTGGAGACATTATGCAACTTTGTTTTGTTTTGATTATATACCACGTTGGTGATGTTAATTAATCTGCAGTTTTTGTATGTGGTCACTGGCTGGAGCATTGGCATTAAAAGGCATGAAGGTAATCAGCCAAAGGTACACAGGTGTGGGGCAACCAGGTTTTCACCATGTGAATTGTGTCAGGGTACATGTTTGCGTGTCAACGTAGGTGTAATCGTCTAACGTTATTGGAGTTTTATGGAAACAACACCGAAATGTTACCCTGGAAATCTCACAAGAGCACAATTTGAATTTGCTCAGCGAGTCACTCTGGGATTCAGTAATGATGCTCATCAACTATGCCCTTCACATCTGTATATCTGATATAGGCGGGCCAGAGGCGAGCTAAACAGATGACGACAGCGCTGCGACGACAAAGTCATTAGCTCCGCTGGTAGCTAAGCGTATGGGGCTTAGTTTTGATTGGTCATAGTGTTATCCATGCATGCTTGTTGCCCCCGCCCTCAAGTTGGGCCACTTTCATTACTCATTGCTAGACCCTTAATCTTTCGGATTCCCAGGCTACCGAAATGTATGGATTGTATGGACATTGATTATTCGCACCCAGGACACGCGTCGAAGCAAGACTGCCCCCTCCTCAGCTAAAAGACAAACTACATAGCCCTCTAACTTCAACCTTGTTTAGCATCAGAACTGTTTAAATGACTTAATAACTAATACAATGCTTCAGTGTCTTTAGCAACATGGTGAAACTCAATTTCTTTCCAATGGTTCAGTCACTGCCTTTACCAGCAGCTCCCTATCACTGCTGTGAGTGTGAATGAGAAAGCATCATATCAGTTGAGTCAGACAGCCAGCTGGTGGCAGCACAGCTCCTTCTCTTTCTTTACACATGCTCAGTTCAGTTCACAGTTTGCTCTGTATGCTTGGTCTTGAAATTATGTATTTTTTAATTAAACTTTATATTACAGTAACTTTGCTGTGTTTAGCAAACAAAATAAAGTGCTTTAACATGTCAAACACCTATGACATCACACCACAGTGTCCAAACCAACAGTTAATTCATTTCAGAAACACTCTGCAGCAGAGAAACAGAACAGAGACCAAACTCAGACAGTTCAACTAAAATGACATCGTGGCAGGTGCAACAAACATGATTAATAATAACATTATTAATAATATTTTTAAACCGCATGCTTCACTGAAAAGTCTCATTAACTCTGCTCAGAGCTCAAACCCTGACAGTTCACACCACACACTACATGCTCAAAAGTATTAAATAAGGCACAAAGTTCTTTAGCAGTGTAATCATTGGGATTGTCAATTGATCACCAATTGTTTAGTGTAACTTGTCTCACAGCAAATGAGATGCCCTGAAGCAGGAATCTAAACTAGGAACGCCTGTTAAAGAAGGCCAACAGTCATTGTAAATAAGCATCAAACACATTCAGCAAACACAAAACAGAGAAAGTCTGCATAGCTGTAAGGAGGACTAGGAAGTTTTTTGAAAATAAAAGATCCTGCAAGCATGTCAGTAAAACCAAAGTCAGAGTAAACGTTATTATTATACCCCAGGTGGAAATGTATGTGGTCTTACACATCTCCTTAAGCAAAAAAAGAAACACAACACTGAAATAAAATAAAGGAATACATTCTGTCAATCTTTCTCCTCTTATTAGTGAAAAATAATTTAGTACAGTGATACTATGTAGGGATGGCTGACGTTCCGAAGCTTTGTCGAGATCCCGAAGCGCAGATGTTTCGAAACACTGATCCGAAGCGTGATTCAAAACACCCATGTCCCGTGACTACGGCTAAGTGAAGCTTTGGAGTGTTTCACAAGTGTTTCGACAGGTGGCATGGTCCGCCGAATCAGAGTTTGATTGACAGGGAACAGACCACACAATCGCACATCTGTATGAAGTGAAGTCAGTACATCTTGAGGTCTTGGGTTTTTGTGAGAAGAGTTTGATTTTGAGATAGCGGATTTTTGGTGATATAGTGACATTTATAGTGCGATTTGTTTAGTTATATTTAGGCTTACATTTAAATTTACACATTGACTGATAGGCTAGAGACAAACAGAGTATACATACAGTGACACATTAATAGATATATACATATATAGATAGATAGATAGATAGATAGATAGATAGATAGATAGATAGATATGGAAGCTCCGTTTTCATTTTCATTCAGAGCCACAAATGTCAACATCAGGCCCATCATAATCAACATCAACACCAGTAGAAACATAGGACAGTTTATGGGATGATCGTATCCGTAAAACCCAGATGATACACAATGCTACAGCTGATGCCACAGTGGAAGTGAAAAAATACCTCCACTATGCATTTTTTGCCCAGAACTCATGTGCACCTAACTTACTGGAAAGAGAGAGCAGTAATATTTTCCTCATTTGTATGTCCTTGCTAAAAGATATCTTTGCATGCCAGCAACAAGTGTCCCTTGTGAGAGGATTTTTTCAAAGGCTGGAGAAATTATGTGTAAAAAAAGAAGTAGGCTAAGTCCTTCCACAGCAGAGAAATTAATATTTTGAATAAAAATCTATAGAAAAGTGAGACATTGTGGCTTGATTTCTTTTATTAATATTCATTTTCCATGACCAAAATAACATTATGCACAGTAAGGAGCCTACAAGCTTCACATATATATCAGAAAAATACAATAATACATATTTTTTTTAATGGCTCGTTGTCAAGGTTGTTTCAGATCAACACCTGCAGGTGACCACTAGGTGTCATCGTTGAGACGGGTGTCGGATTGTTTCGAAGCCTCGACACAATATGGCACATTTGCTTCAACTGTTTCATTGTTTCACGAAGCCTCAATACTATGTGTTCACAATCAAGCTGTCATGATTCAGCAGAAGGATCCAAATGCAAGACTCTTCCAGGCAGAAGTTCAGACGAACATGCTTTTATTCTGACTTTACAACTAACAAACTTACACCTACAAACAAAGACCAGGAGTATAAAATAAACATACCAATTAACAGGAAGACAGGCGACTGGACAAAACCATAATTGGGAACAGGTGAGAGCACAATCTAACAAGACAGGAAGTGCAGACCATATAAGGGGATGGGCGGAGACAAAGACACATGACAGACAGGTAACCACAGAGCACATGGGAAACAAACAAGCACAAAACACAACACAATATACAAAATGGCCACCAGGATGACACAAAGGCAGTCAGTCACAGCAGGATCCTGACACAAGCAGCATCCTCATATTAATGATTACGATTCCCAACATCAACTAGGAAGATTTTTAAAATGTGCATCAAGATGTGTAGATGTGTGGACAGCTAACACAGACAAGAGCCGTAGGAGGCTCGCGAGCCGAGCAATGAGTAACAATGCCAAAGACTCTTCCATCTTAATCTACAGCCAACAGTTAAAACGTTATCACTAACAACCTGCTTGAAAGATATCCATGTATAAACACAATAAACATGATTTAAGTTTGTTGAGTTTAACTATAAAGCCGGCAATGCTATCAAAACAATAAATGTGGTTAAAAAATATATATATTTTCCTACCTAAAAAGTAGTGTGCCTTGTCTGTCACAGGGGGCTGATTCTTCACACGTGGAATACGGACTAAACAGAGCATTTTAGAAGGGATCAGGTGATTCAAAACTTGTTCTTGATTGGAGAAATTGGGCGTGACACGTGATTGACCTGTGTTACAACTATCGCTGGTCTCCCTACGTTGCTGCTACTGCGTTGAAATATCACAAAGCAACATGTATTCTATGGTGTTCTACAAAGTCTGTTAAACGTCCTTTGCATGCAGTTTCTTGTTGGCTACTTCATGTAATGAATGCTGCAATGTTGTTAAAACGGGATCATTAACACTACAGCATATGTAGTGTAAATGATCACGTTTAGTCATCATCAAATTCTGTGCATCGTTGTTAAAATGTTACAATTAAAGAGCTAACCTAGCCCATTTTCTTAAAAATATCTACAATATGCATTTCTCCACTGTTGATCTGCCCTGAAAATATCATTAATTATTACATAAAGAGGTTATAAAGAGAGCCATGCACCTTCATGACAGAGAAAACTCTGAAGTAATAAAGTCATGAAGGGGATGACTGGATGCTTTTACTATTATTACTAATTTTAATCAGAGGTCAGAATGGCGGTCCGTTACCAGCGGCAGGAAGCCCTGTAGCAGCCTAAATAACCAGCAGCTGCTGCTCGGTGTCACAGAGCTCTGTAGCCGATGTCACGTGACCAGCCGGTGGGCTACTAGTATTCGTATATCTTATATTTTAGTGTGCATAACTTTTTGTTTGCTATCATACACTTGACACTCTCTACTCTTTGTTGCCGGAGCCACATTTCCGCTCTGGGTCCCCTCGCGTCCGCGGCGCGGTCAAAGAAATTCGACAGCAATTGCAGTGTAATTAATTTGTTATTTATAGGCCTCTTTTGTGTTAGGATGGGCATTACAGCACGCATTGTCTTTTGCAGTGTCTCCCTGTCCCAACCCGACTACTCCTGTAACGGAACCGGGTTGTGTTTTGCTGCTGGTAGGTTAGGCAAATCTTTTCTCCTCTTGGATATTCTCCTGAGAGTGTTTAAGTAATCGTCTGTTCTATTGTAGGCCCCGTGCAGCTGTACTATCGCCACTATCGGTGGTGTTTTGGTGCTAAGCTCCCTGACGGGTATGTATGTATGCCGGTTGGCATCTCATATATTTTGTTTAATCATAAACTGTTCTAGAATTTAAACATCAAAGTTCAAAACATTGTAATACAAAAAACATGTATGTTTTAATATATATAATCAGTTGGTGAAGTTTCATGAAGATATCTCTTAGATGAAATATTTTCCCTATTCACCTGGAGTGTTTCCCCTTAACATGGGTTGTAAGTCAGATAACTGTCGCATGGGTGCATTTCTTTTCCTCCATTGACTAAACATGGGGTCCATGTGTCCTTTATTGGGCCCTCACCTCTCTGAAATATCTCCAGTGCCCCACTGGCCAATATTTTGATGAGTCTATATGACTGGTTGGGTTTTATATTCATTTACTTTCTGCTCAATACCTACCCAACTTGAAGGCTTTCTGTAATGTGTAGTATCAAGCTACAAGCTGGAACATGTTGGTCTGACAATTATCTTCCTCTGCTTACTACAAGTGCTGCGGGAGTTTCACCTCTTAAAGATTTCATCAGCTATTGTTTCTGTGCATTTATGTTTTCTATATTGTTGAAGAAATGTTCCCAAAAAGTTTTTTGGGAATTTAAAAAGGCACAGAGACTTGTAGATTCCTAAAAGTATATGTATGTTTTTATCTAGATGGTTCAAAGACTTGAATGTCGATCATGTGATGTCATGGACTGTTTTAGTTTTACTGCTTTCTGATTGTTTATCTGATGTTAGCGATAACTAACGGTACATTGTTATCCGTTAGTAGTTTCCAGAGAGTGCGTGTTCAAAATATCACAGAGAAGGCTGCATCTCCACTTTGTGCCATGCCTTAAAGCGCTTGATTCTGAGCCAATCAGAATCCGGCTGCAGTTACAGACTGTGTGTAGATCCACCCACTTGCACAGACACCAAACCTCAGACCGCACGCGTTCCACTTACTATTCTTCTTATTCTGCACCGATCCTCAGACTGTACGGTACGCCGAGAACGGAGAACAGAGGTAGAGAAATACGACGGCAGATCTACGACCTCTCAGCTCTCATGGCTATATTTATGCTCCTGTTGTTCCTTCTGTCTGCAGCAGCTTCTGGTAAATATCAGCTTTTATTGTGAATATAATGTATACTTTATTAATACTTTATTTATCCCGCAAGGGGAAAATTACAATGCTTTCACTCTGTTGTTATTACACACATTACACACAGGATTACACACACATGCTCAGTATCTATACATGCACTAATGAAGAGATGTCAGAGTGAGGGTGCTGCCCATGGAAAGGTGCCCTGAGCAGTTTGGGGTTGAAGTGGCACCTCTCCAGCTACCAGTCCACCACCATACTTTGGTCGGTATGGGGACTTGAACCATCAACCCACCGGTTCCCAACTCAACTCCCTACTGCCACCCAAAGTGGAAAGTAGACTTTATTTCTGACCTGTGTTAGAGAATTATGTCATCTTGTTCTAGAAAATGAGAATGTGTTTAAAACAGAATAATTGATTTTTGGTATTAACAGTAAATGCCAGTTTCTTTTAATGATTGGACTGGATTTATGAAAGTGTGAATGTAGAAGCTGTTTTTTTAAATGTTAGGTTATGCATTTAGCATGTTTAAATGTTTGAAGACCACCTAATGTATCGTTCGTTAAATCAGCTAACGTAATTTACAACAAAGAACACCCACGTAATGTTGAACTCTCTTTTTTACTTATTTACACTTTTAAATGTCTTGAGTTCCTTTATCCACCTTAAATCATCTGTACCCACTAGTTTACTTCACCCACGTCAATAAATGCGCTGTAATACCTTTTATGGAATTAGCATATGGCCATCAGATAAATGTATCACTTATTTAACATATAATAACCTTAAACACCTTAGCTTAAAAAACACACCACATAAGGTTGGCTTAACTTCAAGTTCACAGTAAACTCAATGGGTGGCAACTTCAAGCAAACACACACATAGACACCAGAAAATGTGGAGCTGCACCTACAGCTAACCTCTCTAAATTATTTGGGATTGATGTGGAGCTGCAATAGAAATATTCAGTATAGCTAACTTTTCCTTATTCTTGCAGGCAAGGTAACAAAGAAGCTAACACTATACTTATGTAAATACAGACTACTTATTAATATACACTTATTCTCTATTCACACTTGCTTTTAAACTTTGCATGTTGATTGACTGATTGTTTTCATTTTGAATTGCACATACCACTGAAGAGTCACAAAATTGTGTTGTACATCTGTGCAACGACAGTAAAGGTATTCTGTTTTATAGTACAGATGTTTGCTGTACTAGTGTAATGGCGTATTGCTGCCCTCTACTGTTTGTTACCAACATTGTCTTCCATTACTCAAATTTATAATAAAGCCCAACACAGCTTCTTCAACTTAGTCCAGTCATCCAAGTTCAGAATGGATCTTAGTAGTTACATTGGGGTCACATTTTCTGACGGCTGTTACTTATCAGATATGGTGATAATATTAGCAGTGGGATGTGCACCTGGTAAGCACACTGTCAAAAGTTATTGCAGGATTTTCTAGTCATTGCTCATTACTGTTTTTCAGACCAAGAAGTAGTAACAGTGCACCCTGGAGATGATGTCATTCTGCCATGTCAGGCTGCTGATTACACCATTGGCGTTGTAGAGTGGAGCAGACCAGACCTGGATGAGGAATACATCCTCTTATACAGAGATGGACACTTTGATCAAACCCACCAGCATCCAGAATTTAAGGACAGGGTAGACCTGGTGGACAGAGATCTGAAGGATGGAGACGCGTCTTTAATTCTGAAGGCTGTGAGAAGCATCGACACTGGAATATATGAGTGTCGAGTTATACCAGTTGCCTTAACAAATAAAAACAGACTCTTCCTTGAGTCTGAGCCAATCGGAACCATCCGTCTGCAGGTTACAGGTGAGGGAGTCTCTCTCAGTGAGTTTTTTCTGAGAATAATGATGTAGGCTGCTCCACTATCCACACATTTCCTGACCTGTGTTTTTTCATCTTCAGGTTTCAAGGACGGACACTCAATGAATGCTGTCCCTGAGGGTAGAAACTCCTCTCCTGTAGGCCGATACCGTGGACTGGCAGCAGGTGTTCCAGTTGGACTGATTCTTGTAGCTGCTGCAGTGGTTGGTGTCCTGATATTTTAAAAGACATAAGGACAAGGGCTCAGGACTGTGTCACTCACAGAACTCTTTACACCTGGCAGTTTTCTCACATGTCATATATTCAAGACTTATCTTTCTCTGGGTGTGAGGTCATGTTTACATCTGCTCCTAGTTTTTTCTCATCCAATTTCTCCCCTCCATGAATCTCACATACTTTTTTTTCAAGTAAGGTTCTGTTACTTTAAATACATTTTACTTGAGTAAAAGTTCTGCAATAATGTCTCCCCTCTGAATCTCCACCTTACCGTGGTGGGGGGAGGGTTCCCAGAGGAGGGTCAGACAGAGAGAGATTCACTTCAAATTAACTTCACTATTAGAGAACAAGAATATTTACTTGATTAAAAGTTGCTTCAAAGAAAAAAAAATGTTACTTAACTAAAAGTACTTTTACCTTATATACATTTTCCTTATATACACATAAACAGAAATATTTTGCTCCATTAAACAGATTAAATGTAACAATAATGACTCAGCGCTGATATAGCACTGACCTTATCACTGCAAACAGGAAATGTTTGTTCGGATTGAAATATCAGCAGACCGAGCACCCACCAAATATCTTATAATCAGGTGTAGAGGTCTTTAATATGTTATCTGTGTGTTTGATCAAGTTTACTTTACATTTCATATGGTTTTTATTCTGTATATTTGTTTTCTGCTAAGCCATTTGAAGGGTTCATGGTCTCTGCTTAAAATATATTACCGGTGTATGATTTAAAATCAAATAACCTTGAATGGTTTAAACTGAGGAGTTGATTACATTGTGAATATTGTTTGAAATTATATTTATAAAAGAATCTGATGCAACTGTCTCAGAAGAAACAGGAGGACGAGTCCATCAGAAAATAAGATGTTAAACTGCATTTTTATCTACAAAGTTGATTTACATGCGTGCAAAAGGAAGTGTTATGAGAAAATGTTAATAATACAAATTACTTGAGACTGAACTAGTTAAATAAAATAAGCGTATGTTATGTAATACATGAGCAGAAACATGATGAAACATTTAATTACAAACTTGCAGAACAATACGCTAAAAGCTTCCTGTATTTCAGTCTTCAGTGTATCTTGTGAGAAAAATAAATACTTTTTTGTTACATTTGTATCAAGTTGTGTTACTTTTATTCATTCATTGGTTTGCACGTTTCTTTCTTTGAACACAGCTAAAGCAGTTTAAAATATCATACCTCATACTGAAGTTTTAAATGTGTTGAGGAGGAGCAGAGACTGGGGGAACGATGTGATCCTGAGAGACTGAGATCTGAATCTGAGGGAGTGTTGGTGGTCTCAGCTGAAGACACCTTTGTCCAACATGTTGAGTATTTGAAGAACACATTCAAACTTGTTTTTTTTAATGCTTCATCCAGCGATATTACCCAACTGTGGCCAGGGCGACTGAGAGTCTGTGGACGGTCAACAAGATCTTTATTACAAAGTGGACGCGGCCTGTTGCAGCGATTGGCTACAGGAAGGAGGAAGTCTGTTCTTGGAGCCGTTCTGCCTTTCAACGCAATCAGTATGAATGACCAGAGGGTGTCGCTGTGACCATGTGCGCCGTCTGTACAATGCTTTCCGTAAGGAGCATAAGACTTGTCGTAACGGTTTGTTTAGCACTCCAAACTAATCTTTCAAAAATAATCTGGTAATGCTTTGCCGCCCTATGGTACACTGGATTTAGAATGTGAAAAGGGATTCAGGTGCAGTCAATTTAACTTCTTAGAAGTGAATCTATTGAACATGTTGATACACGTACTGTTGATCTAGAAACACCACCCCTGAGCCTCAGGTAACTGCTGAAGGTGAGAAACACAACACACAGTCCAACTGACTCACCTGGACGGTGTCCAAGGCCTCTGTGTATTTATGTTTCTCACCTCCAGTCTTTTAGTGACAGGGAACCTGGAAATTCCTACTTCAACTGGCACGCACAACAACTCTGATCTCACAATCCAACATGTATGGCCTAGTGTGTCAGGGCCTTTAGACATCCTCCATTCTGCAGGTGAAATGAGGTCAACAGCAGTAAAAGCCTCCTCCTTCCTCTTTATATACGACTATGTTGAAGTGTCAGCTACAAGGAAACTGGCTGATATGAGAGAAGTGAAGTTATGATCACGTTGGAACAAAGCACAGAGAGAAAAGACGCTCATCATTTTAATTTATTTGATCTGAAGAGATTGAAAACTTGGCATCCATAAAAACATGAACAACAACACAACTTACAGCAGAACCTGATCAACTGTCCAGTTCAGAGCAAAGATGTGCAAAGAGACAAAACCTTTCAGTTCCGCCCTTTTTCTGATCTATGAGGACTCAAAACACTTGAGCTTCTTTTCAAATCAGTTCAGAAGTGGTGTACTGTGGTGACAGCAGTGATGATATCATAGTTATCTTCCAATCCTTCCACAGCCTGGGTGGGCGGGGTCGTCACCACGGAGATGGGCAGGTCATTTCCTACAGTCACTGCAGGTTAGAAAGAAAATGTAGATAATTGATAATCAACACCAAAGTTGTGGTATGAGATGGATTGATTGTAAGGAGTGTTACCTGTGGTCCTGTCTCTATATAGAGACACCATGATGAAAGTGGAGATGCAGTACGGACAGAACACCACCAGGTGGCAGACCAGTCTTAACACAAGGTGGATGTGGTCTGAGGCCATAGGTGGAGCTGAGGTTTCAGGAGGCAGCAGAGAGCTCAAAGGAGGGCTTGTGGTCTTTGGTTTCTCTGTAGAGAGAATCAGCTGTCAGGTGAATATCTGGATGAATGAACTCCTGAAATCAAAGGTAACCTCCTCACCTGTGACAGAGACCCAGCTGGGTGGAGACTCTCCAACACTGCTGATGAGACACTTGTAGAGGCCTTCATCAGACCTGGAAACATGGCGGATGGTCATGTGACCTGCAGGCCCAGTCCTGATGAAGGAGCCATCTTTATAGAAACAAGCTGGGAGGTTGGAGGACCTCTTGGTTTTACAGGTCAGAGTGAGGTCTTCTCCCTCCTTCACAGGGAGGACAGGACTCTGCAGGATCACTGGTTTATCTGAACATGGAGACGAAAGTCAAAAGAACTAAAGTTTTTCTTCATTTTTCATTTAGCCAACTGTTCAGTTTTCTGCAGCCTGTGGCAGCAGCTATTTGTAAGTTGAAGCTTTGTTTGAACATAGTGTAGAAGTTACACTACAGTTTACACAAATAATTGACCCAGAAAAATGTATCATCAGCATACAGTACTTTCTCTGTGTTTTAACTGTTAAGTATTAAGTTACTGACACTAGTTACAGTGACAATCCCATTTTAACACAATTGCTGCACTATGAGTCGTCACACTTTGCCACAATGTTGAGAGTGAAGTTATAGTGTAAGAACAAATGCAATTGAACAACGTGGTTAGTTAAGTGTGAAACTAACCTGCAGTGACATAGCAGTTGGTGATTACTTTACACTCTAAGCTGCTTTACACTTTAAAGTGCTGCAGCCTGTTGCACCAGCTGTGCTTAAGTTCTATTGGTAACACTTTACTTGACGGTATCTACATAGGAGTGACATGACACGGTCATGCACACATGCCACTGTCATGACACAGGAACTCTAACCCTAACTTGTCATGGCAAAACCGAATGACACTTACTAAAGAAGGGTTATGTCATAAACGTTCATGACTTGTTTATAATGTTTATGACACGTTC